>NC_091980.1:186932883-187232883 GCF_044704955.1 Pristiophorus japonicus | reverse complement strand
AGGCGCGGGCACGGACGGTGGGATGCTCGGTGTTGCAAGCGGCACCACTACACAGGGAGGCACGGGCTGGGACTGTGGGACACTCTGTGTTCCAGACGGCTGAACTGGAGGGAGAGGCTCGGGCTGGAATGGTGAGATGCTCTGTGTTGCAGACAGCTGAACTGGAGGGAGAGGCTCGGGCTGGAATGGTGGGATGCTCTGTGTTGCAGACGGCAGAACTCGAGTGCGAGCCATGGGCTGGGATGTTGGATGAATATCAGCAGCAACACTGGGACCCGAAGCGTCGGAATCGAAACCATAGTAGGTGGAACCAGAACCTATACGAGAGGAAGGCGTAGCCTGGGACGGTAGTGCACTAACTGTAGAAAGCTGCATTATACCAGCAGCACCACTGGGACCTGCAACATCGGAAGCGAAACCATGGATGGTGGGACCAAGACCTATGCTAGGGGTTGAAACTCTGATGCCCCTTGATGGGGGCTCATAAACATTAAATTGGAAGCTCCCCCCTGCAGACATTTCAGTCATCGCTGCCATCATCCAGTCTGGATCGTCCGCAGCTGGTTGTACTGGTTCTTGTTCTGTACCCTCAGGATCCTCAGGGTTGGCAGCAGCAGCATCGTCATCATCATCATCGTCATCATCATGTTCTGCAAAATACATCAGAACAGTCAAATGCTTAACAGCAAGGGAAGGGGCAGGGTGGGTGGCATGAGTACTCTCACACATAGCAGGCCAGGCAGCAGGTTGATTTAAAGGGCCACGATGCATTTTCAGGACTTACCCTCTTCCTCGCGTGCGGGCCCAGCTTGTGCTGTACCAATTGCTTTACTCCATGTCCGACTCATCATAGCAAGGGTGTCAGTGGATGCAGATTGGGCACGCCTCCTCCTGTTCGAGTTGCTTCCCTTTTGTTGTGGGCCAATTTCTTCTGCAAAGAGTAAAATATAACTTTTTACAGAGTGTGTCAGTCTGCAAGGTGGGACATACAGATAGTCACGTTACAATTATGATTAAATTAAAAATGGGAAATATTACTTACACTAACTACTTGACCAAGGTCATGCCATTTCTTTTTACACTGACTTCCAGATCTCATGGTATGCACCACTGCGCAGTAATCTTCTGCAACTTGGTTCCAGCGTTTCTTCATTTCTTTTGGTGGCACTTTTATGCTACCTCTGTTGCTGGTATCTAGCTCCTGCCATCTCTGCTCAATTACATTCACTAATATCTCAACTTCCTCATGTAAGAAATTATTTTTTCTTGGTAGACGTTGATCCATTGCAAAGTTGAATTGGCACTTTTTTTTCTCCAAACACAGTTCTTAATTTGCATGCACATGTTCTGCAAGTTTAGCAGTGAAAAGCTGAACTCACTGATTTCAGCAGGTGATTTCTTCAGCAGTGCTGCTAAAAGCACTCCCTCACACACAGAAATATCAATAAAATTAAAATACAAGCCTTTTCAGGGGTCCAAGAACAAATCTTCACGTTTTCTGCAGCACTTTCTAAAATGGCCGAGTGACAATGTTTTTTTTCACACTGAGCATGCGCAAACACTTCAACGCACACGCGCAGCGATGCCGGCAGGAAAAAACTAATTTAAATAGTACCCGCCCCCTCCCACTTACAAAATCAGCGCGAGTGTAGGCTCCGCCCCCCCTGGGCGCCGCACCAGGCAGACAAGGAGCTGCAGGGCGCTCCAGAATTGTGAGTTTTTTTTTAGGCGGCGTTTTAGGCGCGAAAAAAGGGCGCCCAGCTTGGAGGGGCGCCCGTTTTTTATCGTGTGGAAACTTGGGCCCTTAATCTTATCTTTCTCTCCCTCTCTTTATTTCACTTTCTGTACATGATTTTACATTGAATTAAATGTTCTAATTCACACTTCTTGGTTTAAATTCTGCTGGGGGTAATTTTAACCTCAAAAAATGGGTGGGTTTGGTTTGGGTGTGAGGTTCAAAAGCTAAAAATGTGAAACGGACCCAACCCGCATCAAACCCACCTATTTCCGGTTTTTAGAGAGGCTCGCAGGAGGCGGGTCATTCATTGGAACCTTTTAAGGAGGCTATGTGCCTCCATTTTAAGAGTAATTCTATTTTTAACCAGTCAGCTGGATTTCCCAGTACTTGGGAATCCCAGCAGGTAAAAGGAGACGAGAAGGGTTGGGTCCATAGGTAAGTGTCTTTACAACAGTGCCTGTGGGCCAGGAGGCGTAGGAGCGTTTCCTCCGGGTCCAACAAGCTAACCAATAAACAACACCCTGCCACGCCCCCTCCCCCACCCCCATGATTTGTTTGTTCTCCCCCTGCCCTGCAAAAACAATCTGCTCTCACATTTAAGCGATGACAGATTATGTCACGTGCTGCAAGATGACCTGAGGTTAATCTCCAGGACAAACACAGAACTGCCTGTTGTAGTAAAGGTGACTGCAGCTAAAATTTGGGATAGATTTAGAACAGATCTACCAGCTCAAAAACTGGGCATCCATGAGGCACTGTGGGCAGCGGAATTGTACTCCACCATAATCTATAAATTCATGGCCTGGCACATTCCTCACTCTACCATTGCCATAACCATCATCATTATCATAGGCAGTCCCTCGGACCGAGGATGACTTGCTTCCACGTCAAAAAGTTCACAGGTGTTTCAATGATGGACCTAAAATTCCAGTTCCGAACTAAATCTTGAAGGGTGGAAGATGCCTGTGCTTGGATTTTTTTAATGTGTGGTGACCGTTGTACACCAGCCACCACACGGGCTTGACAGAGTTAGGTCTTGGTCCAGTAGCAAGGATTAACCAAGATGACTGGAGACCTGCTCTGCTGCACGGACCTAGTGCGCACACATATCACAGGGTGGGCTGGCCCGTGCTGTCCCTGGGCCCTTGCCTCTTCTGGGCCCCAAACTCGCGCCTCTCCTGGGCTCCGATCACGTCCCTCTACAGTCTCTCGCCGCTCCTGATGTACCTGCCCACGCTCCAATCACCGACCTGGGCCTTGGTGACATCTCTTTTCACTGCCGTTGCTCTCCTGCTCCAACACGTGCTGCTCCCTGGAATGGTATGCTGCCACGCTGCTCCTCCCACTCCCCGGCCTATTCCAATGGTGCTCACAGGCCGGGGGCCGCGCAGACTGCTGGGCCAGGCCACCGCATTGCTCCTTCCGCTCCCCAGCCGGCTCTGATGGTGCTTACAGGCCGAGGGCCGCATAGACTGCTGGGCTAGGCTGCCACGCTGCTCCTTCCGCTCCCCGGCCTGCTCCGATTCCCATTGTAGGAATGGTAGCATGGTGGTTATGTTACTGGACTAGCAATCCAGAGGCCAGAACTAATGATCCAGAGACGTGATTCATATCTCACCATGGCAGTGGGGAATTTGAATTGTTAATTCAATAAATCTGGAATAAAAAGCTAGTATCAGTAATAATGGTGACCATGAAACTATTGGATTGTTGTAAAAACCCATCTGGTTCACTAATGTCCTTCAGGGAAGGAAATCTGTCGCCCTTACCTGGCTGACCTATATGTGACTCCAGACCCAGAGTAATGTGGTTGATTCTTAACTTCTCTCTGAAATGGCCCAGCAAACCACTCAGCTGTACACAACCATTACAAAAAACAATAATAATACCGGACAGGCCACCTGGCATCAACATCGACTCTAGCTTTCAGACACAGCAACGACACATCCATTCCAGTCTGTCCTGCAAAGGCCTCCTCACTCACATCTGGGGCCTTGTTCCAAAATTGGGAGAGCTGTCCCACAGAGCAGTCAAGCAACAGCCTGACATAGTCATACTCACAGAATCATACCTTTCAGCAAATGTCCCAGATTCCTCCATCACCATCCCTGGGTATGTCCTTTCCCAACCTTGCATGAGCAAGGATTCTTTCTACTGATTACCACCTACTGCCCTCCCTCAGCTGATGAATCAGCACTCCTCCATGTTGAACACAACTTGGAAGAAGCACTGAGGGTAGCAAGGGCATAGAATGTACCCCAGATGGGGGACTTCAATGTCCATCACCAAGAGTGGGTCGGTAGCAGCACAACTGACCAAGCTGGCTGAGTCCTGAAGGACATAGTTGCCAGACGAGGACTGCGGCAGGTGGTGAGAGAACACAAGGAAAAAACCTACCTGACCTTGTCCTCACCAATCTACCTGTCGCAGATGCATCTGTCTGTGACAGCATTGGAAACAGTGACCACCACACAGTCCTTGTGGAGACGAAATCCTGTCATCCCCTCATCGTGTTATACCGCACTACCACCGTGCTAAATGGGATAGATTCAGAACAGATCTAGTAGCTCAAAACTGGGCATCCATGAGGTGCTGTGGGCCATCAGCAGCAACAGAATTGTATTGCACCACAATCTGTAACCTCATGGCCTGGCATATCCCTTACTCTACCATTAGCATCAAGCTAGGGGACTAACCCTGGTTCAATGAGGAGTGCAGAAGAGCATGCCAGGAGCAGCACCGGGCGTACCTAAAAATGAGGTGTCAACATGGGGAAGCTGCAACACAGGACTACATGCATGCTAAATAGCGAAAGCAGCATGCTATAGTCAGAGCTAAGCGATCCCACAGCCAATAGATCAGATCAAAGATCAGCAGTCCTGCCACATCCAGTCGTGAATGGTGGTGTACAATTAAACAACTAACAGGAGGAGGAGGCTCCATGAATATTCCCATGCTCAATGATGGCGGAGCCCAGCATGCGAGTGCAAAAGACAAGGGTAAAGCGTTTGCAACCACCTTCAGCCAGAAGTGTCCAGTGGATGATCCATATCCCACCATCACAGAAGCCAGCCTTCAGCCAATTCGATTCACGCCATGTGATATCAAGAAACAGCTGAGCGCACTGGATACAGCAAAGGCTGTACAACATCCCAGCTGTCATGCTGAGGACTTGTGCTCCAGAAATAGCTGCACCGCTAGCCAAGTTGTTCCAGTACAGCTACAACATTGGTATCTACCCGACAATGTGAAAACTGCCCAGGTACGTCCTATCCACAAAAAGCAGAACAAATCCAATCCAGTCAATTACCACCCCATCAGTTTACTCTCAATCATCAGCAAAGTGATGGCAGGTGTTGTCAACGGTGCTATCAAGTGACACTTACTCACCAATAGCCTAACCCCAGGATCAGTAGCATAATGGTAACGTCACTGGACTAGTAAACCAGAGGCCTGGATGAAAAATCCAGGGACATGAAACTCTTTTTGGAGTTCACCTGCAAAACATAAAACATTAAACGGTGCCACCCGACCTGGGTGACACTCCAGACATTTACAAGGCCCTTTTTTTTCCCCCCTTTTTTTTTTTTTTGTGTTTTTTCTTCTTTTTTTTTTGTTTACCAGGGACATGAAACTCTTTTTGGAGTTCACCTGCAAAAACATAAAACATGTATCCGTGCCACCCGACCTGGATGACACACACAAGACATTTACAAGGCCCCTTTTTTATTTATTTTTTTGTGTTTTTTTTTTTGGGGCACTAAAATCAAATTTTTCCTTTTTCCAGTGCCCCCTATAAAAGGAGAGGGGGACACTAAAAGCACCGGCAATTAAAACAAATTAAACTTTAAAACGTAAAATCAAATTAAAATTTGGTTGCCGGGCGTGATGATGCACTCCAGTCCCTCCGGTGCCCACCTCTCGCGGAAGGCCGCGAGCGTACCGGTGGACACCGCGTGCTCCATCTCCAAGGACACCCTGGATCGGATGTAAGAGCGGAAGAGAGGCAGGCAGTCAGGTTGAACGACCCCCTCGACCGCCCGCTGCCTGGACCGGCTGATGGCACCCTTGGCCGTGCCCAGGAGCAGTCCTACGAGGAGGCCTTCGGACCTACCCGCTCCCCTCCGCACAGGGTGCCCAAAGATCAGGAGAGTGGGACTGAAGTGCAGCCAGAATTTCAGGAGCAGCCCCTTCAAATAATGGAACAGGGGCTGCAACCTTGTGCACTCAATAAAAACATGGAACACGGACTCCTCCAGACCGCAGAAATTGCAGGCGGCCTGGGAGTCCGTGAACCGGCTTAAAAATTTGTTGCACGGCACTGCTCCGTGCACCACCCTCCAGGCCAAGTCCCCGATGAATAGTGGGAGGACCCCTGCGTAGAGTGCCCTCCATCGGGGACCCCCGCCTCCTCCGGACGGCAAGATGGTGCGCCATGGCGTGTCCGGACGGCCGGCGAGGATGGCAAAGTTGAGGGTGTGCAGGAGCAGCCCGTACAGGAAACCCCTCCGCGCGGAACTGAAAGGCACGGAGGGGATTTCCCCGAGGCGGCTCAAGTTGTGAGGCGCCGGCCCCCGAGGGAGGTTCCGGGGTTTGGCGCCGATGAGGAATTCCGTCCGGACGGGGGTCAGTTCGGACGGGATCTCCCCACGTGCTTGAGCCTCCTCGATACACCTAACGGAGTCAGGGCCCAGAGCTGTTTTTAGCGACTCGATGGCATCGGCCGCGCGGCGGACGTTGGCAGAATTTAGGCGCCGCGCCAGCGTGACTGGCGCCATCCAGCCCGCTCCTCCGCCATCGAGCAGGTCCCTGACCCTGGTCACCTCACCAGCCACAGCCCTCTCTTCCGACCGCCACATGAAGCCTCGGCCGTGGAGGTACGGATTCCCGAGCAGCGGCTCCTGCAGGACGGCCGCCACTCCAGCCGGCGGAGAGCTGCGCTTGGTGGAGACTTTGTTCCAGACCCTGATGAGTTCCCTGTAAAAGACAGGCAGCTCCCGGAGGGCGGTCCTGGCACCCCCCAAGTTCACAAACAGGAGCTGCGTGTCATAATTGAGGTCGAGCTGCTGGCGGAAGAAATACCTCGCCAGAGCACACCACCTAGGAGGGGGCTCGACGTAAAGGTATCTCTGCAGGGTCTGAAGACGGAAAGTCGCGAGCTGGGCGCTGACGCACACCAACGACTGACCGCCCTCCTCAAGCGGGAGACTCAAGACCGCGACAGAGACCCAGTGCTTCCTGTTGTTCCAGAAGAAGTCCACCAGCTTCTTCTGTATCTTGGCGACAAACGCAGGGGGAGGGGTCAAAGTGACCAGCCGGTACCACAGCATTGCGGCCACCAGCTGGTTTATGACTAGCGCTCGACCCCTGTAGGACAGCACTCGGAGCAGTCCTGTCCAGCGCCCTAGGCGAGCGGCGACCTTGGCCTCCAGCTCCTGCCAGTTCGCCGGCCAGGCTCCCTCGTCGGGGCTAAGGTAGACTCCCAGATAGAGGAGATGGGTCGTGCTCCAGGCAAAAGGCCTGAGCTCCTCCGGCAGGGAGTCCACCCGCCACTGACCCACCAGGAGTCCGGAACATTTCTCCCAGTTGATCCTGGCGGAGGACGCGGCCGAGTAAATCTCCTGGCACTCACGCATCCTCCGCAGGTCAGCGGGATCCTCTACCGCGAGGAGCACGTCATCGGCGTAAGCCGAGAGGACGACCTCCACACCCGGCCCTTGCAGAGCCAGTCCCGTCAACCTCGTCCGCAAGAGGCGCAGGAAAGGCTCCACGCAAACGGCGTATAACTGGCCGGACATGGGGCATCCCTGGCGCACCCCTCTCCTAAAGCGAAGGGGCGCCGTCAAGGACCCGTTAACCTTAATCAGACACTCCGCGGCGGCATACAAAAGTCGGATCCGGGTGACGAAATGCGTCCCGAACCCGAAAGCGCGCAGAGTTCCGAGCAGATAGTCGTGATCCACCCTGTCGAACGCCTTCTCTTGGTCGAGGGATAGGAAGGCGACCGACAGACCAGCCTCCTGGGAACAATGGATGAGGTCCCGGACCAGATGGATGTTATCGTGGATTGTCCGGCCCTCCAGGGACATGAATTCAAATCCCACCACAGCAGCTGGGGAATTTAAATTCAGCTAATTAAATAAATCTGGAATAAAAAGCTAATATCAGTAATGGTCACCATGAAACTGCTGGATTGTTGTAAAAACTGACCTGGTTCACTAATGTCCTCTAGGGAAGGAAATCTGCCACCCTTTCCTGGTCTGGCCTATATATGTGACTCCAAACCCATAACAACGTGGTTGATTCTGAAATGGCCTTGCAAGCCACTCAGTTGTACACAACCGCTATGAAAAATAATAACAAGAAGGCAGCTCACCACCATCTTGCCAGCGACACCCACATCCCAGGAACGAATATTTTTTTTAACTACTCACCGATGTTCAGTTTGGGTTCCGCCTGGACCACTCGGCTCCTGACCTCATTACAGACTTGGTTCAAACATGGATCAAACAGCTGAATTTCAGAGGTGAGGCGAGACTGACTGCCCTTGAAGTCAACACAAGAAATAGGAGCAGGAGTCGGCCAATTGACCCCTCGAGGCAGCATTTGACTGAGTGTGGCATCAAAGAGCCCTATTCAACTTGAAGTCAATGAGAATCAGGAGGAAAACTCTCCTCTGACTGGAGTCATACCTAGCACAAAGGAAGATGGTTGTGATTGTTGGAAGTCAATCATTTCAGCCCAAGGATAGCGCTCCAAGAGTTCCTCAGGGCAGTTCTTCAGCTGCTTTATCAATAACCTTCCTCCATCATAAGGTCAGAAGTGAGGATGTTCGCTGATGAATACAGAGTGTTAAGTTCCATTCGCAACTCCCCAGCTAATGAAGCAGTCCATCCCTGCATGCAGTAAGACCTGGACAAAATTCAGGCTCGGGCTGTTAAGTGGCGAGTAATGTTCTCGCCACATAAGTGCCAGGCAATGACTAACTCCAACAAGAGAGATTCTAAATGCCTTCCCATGACATTCAACAGCATTACCATCGCTGAATCCCCCATCATCAACATCCTGGGGTTAGCATTGACCAGAAACTTAACAGGACCAGCCACATAAATACAGTGGCTACAAGAGCAGGTCAGAGGCTGGATATTCTGTGATGAGTGTCTCACCTCCTGACTCCTCAAAGCCTTTCCACCATCTACAAGGCACAAGTCAAGAGTGTGATGGAATACTCTCCATTTGCCTGGATGAGTACAGCTCCAAAAACACTCAAGAAGCTCAACACCATCCAGGACAAAGCAGCCCGCTTGATTGGCAACCTATCCACCACATTAACCATTCATTCCCTCCATAAGCAGCACACCATGGCTGCAGTGAGTACCATCTACAAGATGCACTGCAGCAACTCAACAAGACTTCTTCAACAACACCTCCCAAACCCGTGACCTCTACCAAGAAGTACAAGGACAGCAAGCGCATGGGAACACCATCACCTTCAAGTTTCCCTCCAAGTTACACAACATCCTGACTTGGAAATATATCGCTGTTCCTTCATCGTCGCTGGGACAAAGTCTTGAACTCCCTCCTGAACAGCACTGTGGGAATACTGCAGTGGTTCAAGAAGGCAGTTCACCAGCACCTTCTCTAGAACAATTAGGGATGGGCAATAAACATGGAAAACATAGAAACATAGAAAGTAGGTGCAGGAGTAGGCCATTCAGCCCTTCGAGCCTGCACCACCATTCAATATGATCATGGCTAATCATGCAACTTCAGTAATCCATTCCTGCTTTCTCTCCATACCCCTTGATCCCTTTAGCCGTAAGGGCCACATCTAACTCCCTTTTGAATATATCTAACGAACTGGCCTCAACAACTTTCTGTGGTAGAGAATTCCACAGGTTCACAATTCTCTGAGTGAAGAAGTTTCTCCTCATCTCGGTCCTAAATGGTTTACCCCTTATCCTTAGACTGTGACCCCTGGTTCTGGATTTCCCCAACATCAGGAACATTCTTCCTGCATCTAACCTGTCCAATCCCGTCAGAATTTTATATGTTTCTATGAGATCCCCTATCATTCTTCTAAATTCCAGTGAATATAAGCCTAGTCGATTCAGTCTTTCTTCATATGTCAGTCCTGCCATCCCGGGAATCAATCTGGTGAACCTTCGCTGCACTCCCTCAATAGCAAGAATGTCCTTCCTCAGATTAGGGAGACCAAAACTGAACACAATACTTAAGGTGTGGTCTCACCAAGGCCCTGTACAACTGCAGTAAGACCTCCCTGCTCCTATATTCAAATCCCCTCGCTATGAAGGCCAGCATGCCATTTGCTTTCTTTACTGCCTGCTGTACCTGCATGTCTACCTTCAATGATTGATATACCATGACACCCAGGTCTCGTTGCACCTCCCCTTTTCCTAATCTGTCACCATTCAGATAATAATCTGCCTTCCTGTTTTTGCCACCAAAGTGGATAACCTCACTCTTATCCACATTATACTGCATCTGCCATGCATTTGCCCATTCAACTAACCAGTCCAAGCCCCCCTGCAGCCTCCGAGCATCCTCCTCACAGCTCGCACTGCCAGCCAGCTTAGTGTCATCTGCAAACTTGGAGATATTACACTCAATTCCTTCGTCTAAATCATTAATGTATATTGTAAATAGCTGAGGTCCCAGCACTGAACCCTGCGGCACCCCACTAGTCACTGCCTGCCATTCTGAAAAAGACCCGTTTATTCCCACTCTTCGCTTCCTGTCTGCCAACCAGTTCTCTATCCATGTCAATACATTACCCCCAATACCATGTGCCTTAATTTTGCACACTAATCTCTTGTGTGGGACCTTGTCAAAAGCCTTTTGAAAGTCCAAATACACCACATCTATTGGTTCTCCCTTATCCACTCTACTAGCTACATCCTCAAAAAACTCTAGAAGATTTGTCAAGCATGATTTCCCTTTCATAAATCCATACTGACTTGGACCGATCCTGTCACTGCTTTCCAAATGCGTTGCTATTACATCTTTAATAATTGATTCCAGCATTTTCCCCACCACCAATGTCAGGGTACCCGGTCTATAATTCCCCGTTTTCTCTCTCCCTCCTTTTTTAAAAAGTGGGGTTAGATTAGCTACCCTCCAATCCATAGGAACTGAACCAGAGTCCATGGAATGTTGGAAAATGACCACCAATGCTAGGGCCACTTCCTTAAGTACATCAGGCCCTGCGGATTTATTGGCCTTCAGTCCCTTCAATTTCCCTAACACCATTTCCTGACTAATTTAGGATTTCCCTCAGTTCCCCCTTCTCCCTTGACCCTCGGTCGCCTAGTATTTTTGGGAGGTTATTCGTGAACAGAACCAAAGTATTTGTTCAATTGGTCTGCCATTTCCTTGTTCCCCATTTTGAGTTCCCCTGATTCTGACTGCAAGGGACCTACATTAGTCTTCACTAATCTTTTTCACTTCACATATCTATAGAAGCTTTTGCAGTCAGTTTTTATGTTCCCTGCAAGCTTACTCTCATACTCTATTTTCTCCCTCCTAATTAAATCCTTAGTCCTCCTCTGCTGAATTCTAAATTTCTCCCAGTCCTCAGGTTTGCTTTTTTTCTGACCAATTTATATGCCTGTTCCTTGGATTTAACACTTTCCCTAATTTCCCTTCTTAGTCTCGGTTGAGCCACCTTTCCTTTTTTATTCTTACGCCACACAGGGATGTACAATTGTTGAAGTTCATCCATGTGATATTTAAATGTTTGCCATTGCCTATCCACCGTCAACCCTTTAAGTATCATTCTCCAGTTTATCCTAGCCAATTCACGTCTCATACCGTCGAAGTTTCCTTTCTTTAAGTTCAGGAACCTCGTCTCTGAATTAACTGTGTCACTCTCCATCTTAATGAAGAATTCTACCATAGTATGGTCACTCTTCCCCAAGGGGCTCCGCACGACCAGACTGCTAATTAATCCTCTCTCGTTACACAAGACCCAGTCTAGGATGGCCTGCTCTCTAATTGGTTCCTCGACATATTGGTCTAGAAAACCATCCCTTATACCCAGGAATGGTTCTCCTCCACAGTATTGCTACCAGTTTAGTTAGCCCAATCAATATGCAGATTAAAGTCACCCATGATAACTGCTGTACCCTTATTGCATGCGTCCCTAATTTTCTGTTTGATGCTGTCTCCAACCTCCCTACTACTGTTTGGTGGTCTGTACACAACTCCCACTAACGTTTTCTGCCCTTTGGTGTTTCGCAGCTCTACCCATATAGATTCCACATCATCCAAGCTAATGTCCTTCCTTACTATTGCGTTAATCTCCTCTTTAGCCAGTAACGCTACCCCACCTTCTTTTCCTTCCTGTCTGTCCTTCCTGAATATTGAATACCCCTGGATGTTGAGTTCCCAGCCTTGGTTACCTTGGAGCCATGTCTCCGTAATCCCAATTACATCATATCCGTTAACAGTTATCTACCTTATTACGAATGCTCCTCACATTGAGACTCAGAGCCTTCAGGCTTGTTTTTTTAACACTCTTTGTCGTTTTAGAATTATGGTGTAATGTGGCCCTTTTTGATTTTTGCCCTTGATTTCTCTGTCCTCCACTCTTGCTTTTCTCCTTCCTACCTTTTGCTTCTGCCCCCTTTTTACTTTCCTCTGCCTCCCTGCATAGATTCCCATCCCCCTGTCTTTATAGTTGAAACCCTCCCCAACAGCACTAGCAAATACTCCGCCTAGGACATCGATTCCGGTCCTGCCCAGGTGTAGACCGTCCAGTTTGTACTGGTCCCACCTCCCCCAGAACCGGTTCCAATGTCCCAGGAATTTGAATCCCTCCCCCTTGCACCATTCCTCAAGCCACGTATTCATCTGAGCTATCCTGTGATTCCTATTTTGACTAGCACGTGGCACTGGTAGCAATCCTGAGATTATTATCTTTGAGGTCCTGCTTTTTAATTTAACTCCTAGCTGCCTAAATTCAGCTTGTAGGACCTCATCCCATTTTTTACCTATATCGTTGGTACCTATATGTACCACGTTAGCTGGTTGTTCACCCTCCCCCTCCAGAATGTGCTGCAGCTGCTCTGAGGCATCCTTGACCCTTGCACCAGGGAGGCAATATATACCATCCTGGAGTCCCGTTTGCAGCCACAGAAACACCTATCTATTCCCCTTACTATAGAATCTCCTATCACTGTAGCTCTTCCACACTTTTTCTTGCCCTCCTGTGCAGCAGAGCCACCGCTGGTGCCATGGACTTGGTTGCTGCTGCCTTCCCCTGGTGAGTCATCTCCCCCAACAGTACTCAAAGTGGTGTATTTGTTTTGGAGGGCGATGACGGCAGAGGACCCCCACACTACCTTCCTTCCACTGCTCTGCCTGATGGTCACCCATTTCCTATCTGGCTGTGTAACCTTTACCGCAGTGTGACCATCTCACTAAACGTGCTATTCACGACATTCTCAGCATCGCGGATGCTCCAGAGTGAGTCCATGCGCAGCTCCAGTGCCACAATGCGGTCTGTCAGGAGCTGCAGCTGGATACACTTCCTGCACATGTAGTTGTCAGGGACACTGGAAGTGTCATCTATTTTCCCACATAGCACAGGAGGAGCAAGGGTCTGGGCTCTCCTGCCATAACTTAACCCTTAAATGAACCTAATTGACAACAATGCCAAAGGTTTCTTACTGATCAGAAAAGAAAAAGAAAAAGAAAAAGATTAAATACTCACCAATCTACCAGCCAATTACTTACCCTCTTGGCTGTGAAGTCACACTTCGATTTCTTTTTACCTTCTTCCCCTGCAACTACCTCCGACTGCTGGGCCCCCTTTTATTGGCCTCGCTGCTCCCGATCTCCTTCGCTCCTCTAGCTCCCGCTCTTTTTAAACTGCCCGCTCCCCCGACTCTTCGATCCTCGTCAGAAATGAATTCCTCGCCTACCTCTGGCCCTCCTGCTCCTCGGACAACTGGCCTCCCGAACTCACGGACTTCCGCTCTCGGACTCTCCCAAACTTGGACTCTCCCGAACTCTTGGACTCTCCCGAACTCACAGGCCTCCCAAACTCTCTGGTCTCCCGAACTCTCTGGTCTCCCGAAATTTCTGGCCTCCCGAACTCTCTGGTCTCTCGAACTCACGGACCTCCTGAACTCTCTGGCCTCCCGAACTCTCTGGTCTTCCAAACACTTGGAGCCTCTCGAACTCACGGAGCTCCCGAACTCTCTGGCATTCCGAACTCTCGGAATGAATTTAAAAAAGCTTTGTGCGTTTTTGTCTCTGGCTCCTTCCAGGCCACTATATGATACATAAAAAAAATGTAGTTAAACTGCAATCATACATCTATTAGGCCAGAGCACCTTCCGCTCCCCGGCCTGCTCCGATGGTACCCCATCATACAGTGCAGTCGGGGCGAAGGTCCATCAAGAGATCGTGGAGCGATGTGATCGGAGCCCAGGAGAGGCGCGCGTTCGGGGCCCAGAAGAGGAGAGGGCCCAGGGGCAGCACGGACCAGCCCACACTGCAATGTGTGCGTGCACTATGTCCATGCAGCAGAGCTGGTCTCCAGTCGTCTTGGTTAATCCTTGCCACTGGACCAAGGCCTAGCTCTGTCAAGCCCGTGTGGTGGTTGGTGTGCAAAAATCCATGCTCAGGCATCTTCCACCCTTCAAGATTTAGTTCGGGACCTGGAATTTTAGGTCCTTCATTGAAACACCTGTGAACTTTTTGACATGGAAGCAAATCATCCTTGACTCGAGGAACCGCCTATGATGATGATGAGGCCAGGGCAAACAATTCCATCTCTTCCCCATGGTTATCCAGACACAGGTGCTGAAGGTCCTGTTTTTGCTTTGACTGCTGGATTTAGCAATGTCTTGGGGCATCCTAGCTTGCACACATGTTGCCATGCATGATCTGCTCATATTAGTGGGAGACTTCATGAATGGCAATGATTTTCATTCCAGCAATGTGACTCCTAGTGTTAGAGGGATGAGCTATGAGGAAGCCCCGACCTGCATGAGAACACCAGCGGCAGGTCAGGGCCATAAAAGAAGCGGCGAGCAGCGGCCCGGGAGCAGCGTGGAGGCATACTACTCCAGGGAGCAGCGCGAGTTGGTGCAGGAGGTCGACAACAGCGAAGAGTGATGTCATCAAAGCCCAGGTCGATGATTGGAACGTGGGCAGATACAGCAGGAACGGCAAGGTCGGGTCGAAGTAGCGGCGAGAGACTGTAGAAGGACGTGATCGGGTCCCAGGGGTGGCAAGAATTCGGGGCCAGGGGCCTAGGGGCAGCACTGGCCAGCCCACACTGCGATATGTGTGCATGTTAGGTCATGCAGCAGAGCAGGTCTCCAGTTGTCTTCGTTAATCCTTGCCACTGGACCAAGACCTAGCTCTGTCAAGCCCGTGTGGTGGCTGGTGTGCAACGGTCACCACACGTTAAAAAAATCCACGCACAGGCATCTTCCACCCTTCAGGATGTAGTTCGGGTCCCTCATTGAAACACCTGTGAAATTGTCCTTTTTTGGCATGGAAGCAAGTCATCCTCGTTTCAAGGGACCGCTTATGATGAGGAACTGCACCTCAGCTCCATTTAACTAACAAATATCTCAGTCTTGAAAGCTCCAATTGCTCTAGCATCCACAATCTTTTAGAGGTAGAGTGTTCCAGATTTCTACTAATCTTTATGTAGAAAATGTGCTTCCTGAATGACCTGGGTCTAATTTTAAGGTTATGTCCCCTTGTTCTTGATTCCTCCACCAGAGGAAATAATTTCTCTGTAGCTACCCAATCAAATCATTTTAACATTTTAAACACCTCGATCAGATCAACCCTCAATCTTCTGTATTCACGGGATTTATTTAACAAACATCTAGATGCTGAAAGGGAAGGTCTGTAGGTTTAGCATTCAGCAAGAATGAGATCAACTGGGATGAAAGCCCTTCTTCATCTAAATCAACTTGGAGCATAGCAAATGCAGTGTGGAGTTCTGCATGGATTTTTTAAAAACTTTGCTGTGAGCTTCTTGTTTGGCACACACTAAGAGTACTCTCTCCAAACCCCCAGCAAACATCCACTCAATAGAACAAAGGCAAAATACTGCGGGTTCACTCTATCTCAAAGCTGTCCTGGTTTGCAGTTCCATTTTATCCTTTGCCTCATCCAGTGCTTTAGCACTTCATTGGCTGTAAAGCGTTTTAGGATGTCCGGAGGTTGTGAAAGGCGCAACATAAATGCAAGTCTTTCTTTCTTTAACAAAATCCTTTTTTTTCTTCTTTTCAGGTGTCAAGGATGTCAAGGGCATTTTTCCCTCCCCTTGAAAGGGCCGCTGCGCTGCCATGGCTCACAGAGTGAAGGCAAGGTGCACCGACAGAAAAAGCTGTCGGAGACACCGCATGGCAGATTAAAGATTTTTGCAGCTAAATTTCATGGGAGGTGCAATGGAGGTGCGGGAGATTGGCGGTGCGCCCTTTGATGACACGCTTACGACGGTCGGCAGCAGGGGAGCGGAAGTGGAGACCGCCAGAAAAATCCCCAAGCTAAATTTTGCTGGCGGCGGCCATTGGACCGGAAGTCAGCTACCACTCCGCCACCTGACTGCCGCTTTCTGGCGGTAAGTGGCCTTTTTGGGGTGCTAAATTTCAATCCCCTGATCTTCATCCGCTTACACCCCTCCTCAATGACTTTTGAGCGCAGCATGATGCTGAGCTCTTTTTCCATTGCCTTCGTCTCTGTGCCCACTTCTTTGGCCAGGAGTCTTCCCCAGTGCATAACGGACCCCTTCTCCTGTTTTCAGAATTCTCATTCTACCTGGACCCCTCCCTATAGCCTCTTATCCTCTCTAGATCTTTTCATTGCAAGCTGCCGTTGTGACATCAGCCTTCTCAATTTCACTACTCCTCACTCACTCCAACCTACCTCCCTCTGAACTTGCAGGACTCCGTTCCCTTAGATCCAACCCTACCATTGTCATTAAACCTGCTGACAAGGTTGACGCTGTTGTTGTTTGGTGAACCGACCTCTCCCCTGCTGAGGCTGAACGCCAACTCTCTGACACCTCCTTCTACCTCCACCTGGACCCTGCCACCCTATCACAGGCCTTCCCTTTTGTTCTTTCCTCTCCTCACCCCTTCTCCTGCCACTGCATTTGCTTAAAATCTGTTACATCTCTAACTTTTTCGAGTTCTGATGAAAGGTCATTGACCTGAAACGTTAACTCTGTTTCTCTCTGTTTTTCTCTCTCCACAGATGCTGCCTGATCTGAGTATTCCCAATGTTATGTTTTCGGTACGACATCACAAATACACAAGCTGATAACTTCAGGAGCCCTGTCAGGTGACTCCCTCTTTATTGTTGCAAACAGCAATGGCTGCAGTGCCACAGTAGCCCACTGGGTGGAGCTATATATATTATACTCCTTAATGAAGAAGTAATTATAACAAACAATCATCATGCATAACTTGCATGGTTATAGATAACAAAAGATATGGACTTATTTTGCCATATTTACAAATCAAGCTTAACCACTTACTTTCTGTTTCGAAGAGGATACCTTCGCTCTTGAACAGAACCTTCCAAACATGGTGTCGAACTTAGACTCATTCGAGGCTGATCCTGAGGAAAGTTTTCCTCCAAGGGATGTCCTTGATTTACATTTGAACTCTCTACAACTTCAGACTGTTGTCTGCCTGACTTGGACTCAGACTTATATTCTGACTTTCTCTTGGAGTTGCTTCCAGTACATTTGATGTAGGATATGCTGCTGGTACTTTACTTGTATCAAAACTGTCTGATGAGTCAGAAATAATCAAATCATTCCAACCTTCAATTCCTTCCACGTCTGTAGGTAAAATACGATCAATGTGAACAAACCTAACCGTTCCATGATTAAATATCTTTACAAAATATGTGCAAGGACCACATATCTTCACCACTCTTCCTGGTAACCACTTTAACCATTTATGGTGATGGTTCTTCACTCTCACCTTCTGATTTAATTTCACACTTCTCTCTTTTACTCTACCTCTGTCATGATTCTCTTTCTGTCTTAATAGTTTCTCTTCTACGCACTGTGCCAAGTTTGGTTTCAACAACGAGAATCTGGTTCGTGGCTGTCGTTTGAGAAACAACTCTGCTGGTGTTCTACCGGTAGTTATATCAGGAATATTATGATATGTAATTAGAAAATTAGCCAATTTGTGGTCCAATGACAACTGTCGTTACTTTGGATTTGGATTCAACATCTGTTTGATGAGGACTCGTTTTACAATTTGTACTGTGTGCTCTGCTGCACCATTTGAAGCAGGGTGGTATGATGGAACCTTGGTATATTTCACACCATTTTTGCTCATGAACTGTGCAAATTCTTCTGAACAAAATTGTGGTACATTATCAGAAACAATCTCTTCTGGGAGGCCAAATGAAGAAAATAATCTTCGCAAAATGTCTAATGTTATATTTGTTGTTATTTTCCGCATTGGAAACACCTCGACCCAGTTCGAATGGCTATCAATCACAATGAACAATTGTTGTCCTTCTAGCTCAGCAAAATCGATATGTAACCTTTGCCACACCCTGTGAGGCCATTTCCATGGCTGTAATGATACTGATGGTTGTTTCTTGCTTACCGATTGACATGTCATACACTGACTGACAATGTACTCTCTATCTTTATCTAGATCTGGCCACCAAAAGTAACTGCATGCAAAACTCCCAGGTGCTGGTCATGATGATCTCCTAATAATTTGGACCTGAATTTATTTGGTATAACCACTCTTGCACCCCACATGATACAATCTTTATTGACTGATAATTCATTCCTACGAATGAAGAATATCTTTGTCTGTTACCTGGTTTGGCCAGCCATTTGCGATGTAATCATACACCTTTGACATAACTGGGTCATGTTTGGTTGCTCTACCAATCTCTTCAGCTGTGACTGGCAGTTCATCAATGTATGAAAAATAGAACACTTTTTCCCTATCAGGTATAACTCGTGATGGGGAAGGCAATCTAGACATAGCATCAGCATAACTGTGATCAGCTGATCATCTGTATTCAATTTCATAAGTATATGCTGAACAAGTCAAAACCCATCTCTGCATTCGGGCCGCAGCTAATGTTGGAACTGGGGACTTTGGATGGAGGATTGCTGTCAGGGGCTTATGGTCCGTAACTATAGTAAACTTACGACCATACAAGTATCTGTGGAACTTCTTGACCCCAAAAATTAATGCGAAAGCTTCCCTTTCGATTTGTGCATAATTACGCTCACTGGCACTGAGAGTGCGTGAAGCAAAAGCAATTATCTCTCATCCCCAATACATGAGAGGTCACTGCCCCAACTCCATGCGGAGAGGTGTCACATGCTCAATTGATCTCCTTAGATATGTCATAGTGAACTAACATGGTGCTCTCTACCAATTTGTTTTTACATTCCTTGAATGCTGTGTCGCATTCTTCTTCTGACCACTTTCAATGGACCTGTTTTTTCAATAGTTCATTCAGTGGATGTAACACTGTAGCCAAATTTGGTCGGAACTTCCCATAATAGTTCAAAAGACCCAAAAATGATAGAAGTTCAGTCTTGGGAGAGGGTGCATTTCTGATTGTATCCAGCTTTCCCTTGATTGGATGTAAACCATCTTTGTCTACTCTGGGCCTTACGCTAAACATCCGTAAGACAAAGGTCCTCCACAAACCTGTCCCCCAGTCATCAACATAGAAACATAGAAAATAGGTGCAGGAGTAGGCCATTCGGCCCTTCAAGCCTGCACCACCATTCAATAAGATCATGGTTGATCATTTCCTCAGTACCCCTTTCCTGCTTTCTCTCCATACCCTTTGATCCCCTTAGCCGTAAGGGCCATATCTATAGAAACATAGAAAAACAAAATCCACGGTACGGCCCTGGACAACGTGGACCATTTCCCATACCTCGGGAGCCTCCGATCAGCAAGAACAGACATTGACGACGAGATTTAACACCGCCTCCAGTGCGCCAGTGCAGCCTGAGGAAAAGAGTGTTTGAAGACCAGGCCCTCAAATCTGCCAGCAAACTCATGGTCTACAGGTCTGTAGTAATACCTGCCCTCCTGTATGGCTCAGGGACATGGACCATGTACAGTAAACATCTCAAGTCACTGGAGAAATACTACCAACTATGTCTCCACAAGATCCTGCAAATCCCCTGAGAGGACAGACACACCAAATTTAGCGTCCTTGACCAGGCCAACATCCCCAGCATTGAAGCACTGACCACACTTGATCAGCTCCGCTGGGCAGGCCACATTGTTCGCATGCCAGACTCGTGACTACCAAAGCAAGCGCTCTATTCGGAACTCCTTCGCGGCAAACGAACAAAAGGTGGGCAGCGGAAATGTTACAATGACACCCTCAAAGCTTCCCTGATAAAGTGCAACATCCCCACTGACACCTGTGAGACCCTGGCCAAAGACCGCCCTAAGTGGAGGAAGTGCATCTGGGAGGGCGCTGAGCACCTCGAGTCTCACCGCTGAGAGCATGCAGAAACCAAGTGCAGGCAGCGGAAAGAGCGTGCGGCAAACCAGTCCCACCCCCCTTTCCCCCAAGGACTGTGTTTCTCGTATTGGACTGTTCAGCCACCTAAGGACTCATTTTTAGAATGGAAGCAAGTCTTCCTCGATTCCGAGGGATTACCTATGATGATGACTCCACTGAGTTTTGAAATAACTCACACTTGCGAGCAGTCACTGTGCTTCTCTAGCCATTTGAGGACTTCATTCAATATGTTATTATGAATTTGCCTATTTGGTGCTGAAGTTAGTATGTCATCTAAATAACATACTACCCCTTCAATACCTTGCAAAGTCTGGTTCATCACCCCTTGGAATATGGTGAAGGCGGGAGACATTCCAAATGGTAGCCTATTAAATTGTTATAGGCCTAGATGAGTATTTATAGTCAAACATGACTTGGACTCCTCATCTAGTTCAAGTTGTAAGTAGGCATTCATAAGATCCAACTTTGAGCAGATCTGACCACCTGTCAGTGTTGTGACCAAATCTTCTACATTTGGCAATGTATTGGGGAGATTACCGCTAGAACCTGGTTTACGGTTACTTTATAATCACCACATAATCTTACCTTACCATTAGGCTTAGGTGCAACAACAATGGGTGTAGCACAATTACATAAATCTATCTTCGAGATAATGTTCTCAGTCTCTTGTCTTTTGAGTTCTTGCTCAACTTTCTCCTTGAGTGCATATGGTACGGGATGTGGCTTGTAGTAAACTGGTCTAGCGTCCTTCCATATCCTGACACTCACCTTGAAGTCTTGGACCGTACTGCCCGTTTCACAGAACACCTTTGGGTACTTCTTGATGACATCATCCTTTGATCCAACTCTCATTTCAACATGAAAAATCTCACTCCAATCCAGCTTCAGTGATCCCAACCAATTTCTTCCTAATAGTGGCTTATCTCCTGCCACTACTAAGAGAGGCAAGCTCTGAAATTGATCTTTGTATTTCACCGGTACGGTGATATGACCTACCACAGGAATGTTCTCTCCTGAGTAGCCTCACAGCTCTATCTTAGATTTCTCCAATGGGAAATCACGCAATTTGTGGAGGTATAGCGATTCCGGTACTACACTCATGGAAGCACCAGTGTCGATTTCAATGGGTATCTTGGTTCCTGCAACATCTACATGGATGATGATACTTTTCGAATCTCTGTTAGATACCCCTGTGCTCCTGATGTGTAGCTCTAAAACCTCCTCGTCCTGTTGTTTTTCTTCCATGCTATGTAGTCTCTGGGGATTTCTACTTATAGCTTTGAAAGTTGGTTTATTCTTCAGTCGGCATGCCCTCGCAAGATGCCCAGTTTTCCTGCAGAAGAAACACTCTGCCTTCACATATGGACAACTTTGAGCAATGTGTTGTCCCAGGCACCGATAGCATGACTTCAATACACTATTACCATGGCCAGTTGCTGAGACCTTGTGGCCCAACTGCCTTTTACTTTTAACCTGCAGGCAATTCACCGTGGTTGTCTGACGACTGGAAATGGTACGAAATTCTTGGGAATATTGGTTGGCCATGCCCATTGACATAGCTGTCTGACAAGCTAAATCAAAAGTCAAGTTAGGAGTTGTTAGTAACTTTCTTCTGATCGCATCATTTTTCATCCCACAAACAAAGCGGTCACGAAATTACAGTGAATAGATAGCTTTTTTTAATGCTACAATGTACTCACTGATACTTTCATCGGCTAACTGATCTCGTATGCCGAAACGATAACTTTCAGCAATTTCCAGGGGCTCAGGACTGTAGTGCTGTTCTAACTTAGTCTGCTTAAGCGATGTGTCCTTTGGCTTGACAGGCACAAGCAAATTTTTCAAGGTTTCATACAAATAGCCCGTTGTCTTTCCAACACCACCCGGTTATGGTTTTCATCATTGGGGACCTTGATGATATTATTTGCGGTGAAAAATATTTCTAGCTGCTCCACATACGCTCCGAAACTTTCACAGCTCCATTGAAACTCCCACAAGCGCCCTATTATTCCCATAGGCGCAGCCATCTGGACCCTGGCAGTTCAACAAAGTGTGCTTATAATTGACCTTGGATTTTTAGCTGCTAATCAAAACAGAGAAGCTCTCAAAGTCTCTCTGTCAGTTGGCTGAGTCATCCACCAACAAAAATTTCAGCTTTGTTATCCGATTATCCCATTCTCATCGCCAATGTTATGTTTTCGGTACGACATCACAAACACACAGGCTGTAAGATGGCTGATAACTTCAGGAGTCCTGTCAGGTGACTCCCTCTTTATTGTTGCAAACAGCAATGGCTGCAGTGCCACAGTAGTCCACTAGGTGGAGCTATATATATATATATAATATATATATATATATTACACACAGCATTCTCTGTTTCTACTCAATAGAAGCCTGAAATATAATTTCTATTTTTTCTGATATTTTCCCTTCATTTCCCTCAGAATGTATCCTGTCAGCTCCCAACATTTTGTCCTCCTTTAGCTTAATTACCTTCTGAAATAATTTGCTTTTATTAATTATATCTTGCTATTAACTAATTTGGGATTTATCTCCTCCCCAATATCCTCTTCTGTAAACACAAGCAAAGTACTTGTTAAGTATCTCTGACAATGTCCATTTATCCTCTATTCCCTCAACGGTCTCTTCTCTACCGGTCTCAGCTTGCACGACACAATTCTCTCTTTTCTCATATATTTAAGAACATAAGAACATAAGAAATAAGAGCAGGAGTAGGACATATGGACCCTCGAGCCTGCTCCGCCATTTAATAAGATCATGGCTGATCTTGGGCTCAGCTCCACTTCCCTGCCCGCTCCCCATAACCTTTCATTCCCTTATTGTTCAACAATCTGTCTATCTCCACCTTAATATATTCAATGACCCAGCCTCCAGAGCTCTCTGGGGCAGAGAATTCCACAGATTTATGACCCTCTGAGAGAAGAAATTCCTCATCTTAGTTTTTAATGGGCGACCCCTTATTCTGAAACTATGCCCCCTAGTTCTAGATTCCCTCACAAGTGGAAACATCCTCTCTGCATCTACCTTGTCGAACCCCCTCAGTATCTTATATGTTTCAATAAGATTACCTCTTATTCTTCTAAACTCCAATGCGTATAGGCCCAACCTGCTCAACCTTTCTTCATAAGTCAACTCCTTCATCTCAGGAATCAACCTAGTGAACCTTCTCTGAACTGCCTCCAATGCAAGTATATCCTTCCTTAAATAAGGAGACCAAAACTGCATGCACTACTCCAGGTGTGGTCTCACCCTGGTACAGTTATAGCAGGACTTCCATGCTTTTATACTCCATCCCCCTTTCAATAAAGGCTAATATTCCATTTGCCTTCCTGATTATTTGTTGCACCTGCATACTAACTTATTGAGTTTCATGCACAAGGACCCCTAGGTCCCTCTGTACTGCAGCATTTTGTAATCTCTCTCCATTTAAATAATAATTTGCTTTTTTATTTTTCCTGCCAAAGCGGATAACCTCACACTTTCTCTCATTATACTCTTTCATAAAACCATGCTGACTCTGCTTGACTGCATTATGATTTTGTATATGTTCTGCTATTACTTCCTTAATGATAGACTCCAGCATTTTCCCATTGGCTAACTGGTCTATAGTTTCCTGCTTTCTATCTCCCTCCTTTTTTAAATAGGGGTGTTACATTTGCAGTTTTCCAATCTGCTGTCACCTTTCCAGACTCCAGGGAATGTTGATAGATTGAAACATAGAAAATAAGAGCAGTAGTAGGCCATTCGGCCCTTCGAGCCTGCACCACCATTCAATATGATCATGGCTGATCCTCTCTCTCAACACCATATTCTCGCTTTCTCCCCAAAGCCCTTGATGCCTTTTGTGTCTAGGAATCTATCAATCTCCTTCTTAAATATATTCAGTGACTTGGCCTCCACAGCCTTCTGTGATAGAGAATTCCCCAGTTCACCACCCTCTGAGTGAAGAAATTTCTCCTCATCTCAGTCCTAAATTTCCTACCCCATATCCTGAGACTGTGACCCCTTGTTCTAGACTTCCCAGCCAGGGAAAATATCCTCCCCGCATCCAGTATGTCCAACCCCTTCAGAATTTTATATGTTTCAATGAGATCCCCTCTCATTCTTCTAAACTCTAGTGAATACAGGCCTAGTCGATCCAATCTCTCAACATAAGACAGTCCTGCCATCCTAGGAATCAGTCTGGTGAACCTTTGCTCCACTCCCTCCATGGCAAGTATATCCTTTCTTAGGTAAGGAGATCAAAGCTGTACACAATACTCCAGGTGCGGTCTCACCAAGGCCCTGTATAACTGTAGTAAGACTCCTTGCTCCTGTACTCAAATCCTCTTGCAATGAAGGCCAACATACCATTTGCCTTCCTAACTGCTTGCACTATCTCTGCAAGACCCTAGGATGCAGGCCGTCAGGTCCAGGGGACTTGTCCAGCTTTAGTCCCATTATTTTACCAAGTACTTTTTCTTTAGTGATAGTGATTGTTTTAAGTTCCCCTCCCTATAGCCCCTTGATTATCTATTATTGGGATGTTTGTTGTGTTTTCTACCGTGAAGACCGATACTAAATATTTGTCAAAGTCTCTGCCATTTCCCTGTTCCCCATTATTAATTCTCCAATCTCATTCTCTAAAGGGACCAACGTTTACTTTAGCTACCCTCTTCCTTTTTATATACCTGTAGAAACTCTTTCTATTTGTTTTTATATTTCTTGCTAGTTTACCCTCATAATCGATCTTCTCTCTCTTTATTTTTTTTTTAGTCGTCCTTTAAAAAAATTGCCCAATCCTCTGGTATCCCACTAATCTTGGCAACATTGAATGCCATTATTTTCAATTTGATACCATCCTTAGTTAGCCACGGATGGTTATCCCTTCTCTTAAAGTCTTTCCCTCTCATATTTTTGTTGAGAGCTATGAAATATCTCCTTATATGTTTGCCATTGCTCATTAACCATCTTACACTTTAATCTATTTTCCCAATCCACTTTAGCCATATTTGTAGAATATTTTACTATTCTTTTTAATGTTATTCGTGGTACTCTACTCGTACTCCCTCCTTCCTTTCCATGTCTTTCTTAACCTCTTTCCAGGTGTTCTCATATCTTTAGCATTTTTATCATACCTATTCTGTCCCTCAGAAAAATATTATAACCCAGTATTTATTTTCCTGCCCAGCTTGTAGTCAAGCCTCTGTTAGTGCTATTAAATCTATATATTCTTGTGACATAATTGCTTCTAATTCCCCCAGAATATTTTTCACACTCTGAGAACTGCAACACAGGCACTTTATCTTTTGTTCATACTTAACACTACCCCTTTTTCCATGCTTTTTTTTGTCCAAGATAACACCTCATACCTTTAGCTCAGTCTTTTCCCAGATTACAATTGATCAATTTGATTTTCTTCTACTCCCTTTATTCCTTCTGTATGTTAACCTGTTTACTGAGTTATTTTACATTTGTTTATTTACCTCATCTATTTCTATCTTCTGTACTTGCTATTTGTTTTTATTTTTCCTCTCCCTCCCGCCCCCACCCTTCCCTGCACAGCTTAATTGACCCTTCACTTCTCTATTTATCCAGTTGGCAGCTCATTAGTTCATTTCCTGTTCAGATATAGACCATCCTTGCACAATAGCTCCCATCTTCCCAGAACTGGTGCCTGTGCCCCATAAAACCGGATCCACCTTCCTGACATCACCCCTTTAGCCTTATGTTCAACTTCCTAATCTTCCTATCCTTCTCTATTTTAGCAATTAGTGAGGGGAGTGTTTTGGAGACTACCACCCTTGAAGTTCTGCTTCTAAGCCAGTTTGCTAATCTCCTACTCCTTCTGAAGGACCTCGAGCCTTTCCTTTCCTATATTTTTTGCTCCCATGTGGACAACAATGCCAATCCTGCCCCTCCATAATCTTTTCCAGTCTTTCCAGTCCAAAATGTTCCTTATCCTAACACCTGGGAGGCAACAGAGGCAGAGCATCTGGAACTCTCAGGTTGCACTGCAAAAAATAATGTCCAGCCCTCTAACTACCTAGGGGCAGAAATTCAGGCACGACAGAAAGCTGGTGCACCTATGAGCGTGGAGATGAACGTCCGATCTATTTTCAGGTTTTTGAAGATTTTTTTACGTTGGACTGGAAATTGGTCTTACTGGGGGCGCAAGTGTGGCAGTAAATGAAGCTGAGGGGCGCAGGTTGGAGTCGGGACTCCGTCATTGTCAATCAGGGGCGGAGCGGTGGTGATGTCACAACGCGTGTGCGTCACCACACTCTCTCCCCTCCGTTAAAGGGGAGAGATTGGGCATTTTTTAACTTCAGTCACTGGGCCACCAGGGAGGGTTTCGGCTGGGCCATCTGCCTGGCACCCAAGAGGGGGTGCCAGACTACCTCTTGGCAGCCCAGCCGAACCCGGGAGCACAATAGTCCAGCTGACATGGAAGTTGGCAGGCAAAAAAAATTATATGTCGACTGTGGCATTCCCAACGCCGCAACGCCAGAGCTGAGAGAGAGGAGACAAGGTACAGAATTTGGGTCGGAATAAAATCTAGGTGTGAGATAGTGGCGCTGCGCACTTTGATGATGTGCTTGCGGCGTTCAGCAGCAGCGGGGCGGAAGTGGCGACAGGACAAAAAATCCCGGAGCAGAATTTGGATTGGGGTGGCCAATGGACTGCACCGCGGCGGCCACTCGATTCCACCGCATGGCCGCCACAAAACAGCGGAAACGGGCCTTATACTTAAGTACTTAAGGAAGTGGCCCTAGAAATAGTGGATGCATTGGTGATCATTTTCCAACAGTCTATCGACTCTGGATCAGTTCCTATGGACTGGAGGGTAGCTAATGTAACATCACTTTTTAAGAAAGGAGGGAGAGAGAAAACGGGTAATTATCGACTGGTTAACCTGACATCAGTAGTGGGGAAAATGTTGGAATCAATCATTAAAGATGAAATAGCAGCGCATTTGGAAAGCAGTGACAGGATCGGTCCAAGTCAGCATGGATTTATGAAAGGGAAATCATGCTTGACAAATCTAGAATTTTTTGAGGATGTAACTAGTAGAGTAGACAAGGGAGAACGAGTGGATGTGGTGTATTTGGACTTTCAAAAGGCTTTTGACAAGGTCCCACATAAGAGATTAGTGTGCAAAATTAAAGCACATGATATTGGGGGTAATGTACTGACGTGGATAGAGAACTGGTTGGCAGACAGGAAGCAGAGAGTTGGGATAAACGGGTCCTTTCAGAATGGCAGGCAGTGACTAGTGGGGTACCGCAGGGCTCAGTGCTCGGACCCCAGCTATTGACAATATACATCAATGATTTAGATGAAGGAATTGAGTGTAAAATCTCCAAGTTTGCAGATGACACTAAGCTGGGTGGCTGTGTGAGCTGTGAGGAGGATGCTAAGAGGCTGCAGGGTGACTTGGACAGGTTAGGTGAGTGGGCAAATGTATGGCAGATGCAGTATAATGTGGATAAATATGACGTTATCCACTTTGGTGGCAAAAACACGAAGGCAGAATATTATCTGAATGGTGGCAGACCTGGGTGTCATGGTATAACAGTCATTAAAAGTTGGCATGCAGGTACAGCAGGCGGTGAAGAAGGCAAATTGCATGTTGGCCTTCATAGCTAGGGGATTTGAGTATAGAAGTAGTGAGGTCTTACTGCAGTTGTACAGGGCCTTGCTGAGGCCTCATCTGGAATATTGTGTTCAGTTTTGGTCTCCTAATTTGAGGAAGTGCAGAAGAATGTTCCCGATGTTGGGGAAGTCCAGAACCAGGGGACACAGTCTAAGGATAAGGGGTAAGCCATTTAGGACTGAGATGAGGAGAAACTTCTTCACTTAGAGAGTTGTTAACCTGTGGAATTCTCTACCGCAGAGAGTTGTTGATGCCAGTTCGTTGGATATATTCAAGAGGAAGTTAAATATGGGCCTTACGGCTAAAGGGATCAAGGGATATGGAGAGAAAACAGGAAAGGGGTACTGAGGTGAATGATCAGCCATGATCTTATTGAATGGTGGTGCAGGCTCGAAGGGCCGAATGGCTTACTCCTGCACCTATTTTCTATGTTTCTACGGACCCTGAATTTCAGCCCCCTAGTCTCTTGTTATACTTGATTGCGAACTGAATATCTAATTATCCCATAACCTTGAGCCATCTCATGTTTTTTGATGGCCAGAATCTGATCCTCCCCATAGGAAGCCAATATTTCAAACTTATTAAGAGAGAGTTTGAGTGTTCCAGTTCCATCCTGTCCTCGCTCACTTTCCCTGACTGTGGATAGCCACAACTCTTGTGCTTTTTTTTAAACCCTATGTGTAGCCTCCAAAACTGCATAGCCTACAGTCTGGCTGAGGGAACCAGTGAGTACCCAGTGACATTCACACAGATTCTGTCAATTCTGATGTGTAACCACCCAATTGGAAAGGACAATTACCTCTTGTACCGAGTCTGATGATCAATACTTTCACAATCAGATTTCTCCTGTGCATCACATAGATTTTCTGTATTTACTGCCTATTCTGCCTATATGGTTTTCCAGCGAAAATACACCTGTGTTGGTAATCAACAACAGATGGGGTGAGCGGTGCTCAGTGCTACCTTCTTTCCTGTCACAAGAGTTCCGGCTGGTTCTTGGGAGACTTTAGTCGAAACAGAAGAGAAACATGTGTCAAAATGAAGACTGCAAAATAGTACTCACATGGCAATATGTGCCATGGTGTTGTGCTTGAGTATATGTCAGTGAACGAGAAAGGGAGAAAAATGTTATATGGAAAGGACGATAGTAGCTGAGAGTTTGTGTAGGCATCTGGTTCCATCCTCTTTCTATGCTCTCAATCCCTTCTTCAATGGAACTAAAGGCAGCAAGCTTGTACGCCAACATCACTTAGGGTTTGGTCCCTCCTGTAATGTGCTGTAAAGAAGTAGTGTTGAGATATTAGAAGTTTGACAAGCACACACAGTGACATCCATGTACCCATCCTGCACCCCAGTACGTGTAAATAAATGAACAGGTATTAAGCCACACTGATATGTCCCTTTTGGCAGTTAATCAAGCAATTGAGCAGAATTGAGCAATTATCTGGGAAAGAGATTGAAACAGAATAGCTGTTATGGGACATAGGGAATGTGAAAAAGGAAATGCCTGCAATTCCAATGCTGCCATTAGAAGCAAGGCGGAATGGGACTTTCAGATGCCTTCAGGTCAAGGTGCTGACCCCGCCACAAATTGTGGGATTAGCTAAATTAAATAGGCAGAGACGTGCCAACAGTGTACACACTGCGTACAATGCCTCAACTATACCCGGGGGCTCAGAAAATAGTGGAGACAAAAATTTGGCCATGAATGGATAGAAGGAGGAGGCATAGAAAATACCTGGAGGGCAGTGGGGAGGTAGAGTGGGCAGAAGTGACTGGCTGAGAGAAGGAAAAGGTAGTGAAGGGGATGTGACTGGAAAATATCTAGAGGAACGGCAGCGAGATGGTGCAGCAGAATGTAAAAATCGACATAAAAGGACGATAGCAGCATTGGATGACAGCCAGCTCAAAGAAATAAGCAATAAATTTCAGGGAGCCGGATCTGCATGTTCACATAATGGATGTGCAATGTAGCAGGGATGGTATGTTTGGGGTTGGGGCCAGAGACCCACCAAGAATGGGGAACGCACTTTGTGAAGAGAGGTGGCTATGGCAGTGAGTGCCACCTTGGACCCGATACCCGAGAAATTTTAATGGCCTCACCAGAGCAGCCAAGGTAAGCTATCTGCTGCCCCTCATCCTTCCTTCAACCCACAATCTCAAATAACCTGAGACAGATGGCAGGGGTCAATCCTAATAGCTAAATTGAGAAACATTCAACAAAAGTAAGTAGTAGCACTATGAATAAATGCATCTGCCTCCACTGAGAGAGAGCCCTCCAAATCAGTCAGTGCATCTAAAGTGGACACTTTGATCACTAGCCTTCAGACATTGAGACTTTTTAGACAGAACAATAGACAGCAGTTTTTCAGAGCATCTCGAAGCATCTAATCATAGAATCATAGAATTTTACAGCACAGAAGGAGACCATTTCAGCCCATCGTGTCCACGCCAGCCGACCAAGAACTATCCAGCCTAATCTCACTTTTCAGCTCTTGGTCCGTAGCCCTGTAGGTTACGGCACTTTAAATGCACATCCAAGTATTTCTTAAATGTACCTTTCAGGCAGTGAGTTCCAGACACCTACTGGGTGAAGAAATTTCCCCTCATATCTCCTCTAAACCTCCCCACAATTACTTTAACTATATGCCCTCTGGTTGTTGACCCCTCTGCCAAGAGAAACACGTCCTTCCTATCCACTCTATCCAGGCCCCTCATAATTTTATACACCTCAATCAAGTCTCCCCTTAGCCTCCTCTGTTCCAAAGAAAACAGACCCAGCATCTCCAATCTTTCCTCATAGCCAAAATTCCAGAGTCCAGGCAACATTACTGTAAATCTCCCCTGCACCCTTATCCTGTAATATGCTGACCAGAACTGCACACAGTACTCCATCTGCGGCCTTGTCATGTATTTAACTGTCATTATAATCCATGTATAAACTGACCTAAGTTCTACACTGTGAGAACATTGACCACTAGGTGGTGAACTTGTGGGAGACACTCATAACCTGGACTTTCAGATTCAAAAGGAGAAGCTCCATCCACTTTCATCACTTCAGTGCTGGCAAATAAAGGTTGCTGGTCACAGAGTGACCTTCTCTCAAGTATGAGCCTCGTGTGCATGTATACTGTATAGTAAGGACATATCATTGGCGACGAGAAACTGGGATTTAAACCACGCGAGCATGGCCACTAGCAGCACAGACGAGAGGTACTGCGTTGGTAATGATTGGGACGATTTTATTGAGAGACTACAGCAAAGTTTCGTCACTAAGGAATAGCTGGGACAGGATTCGGCCGACAAACCCAGGGCTCATCTCCTGACGGTTTGTGGATCCAGGACGTACTCCCTAATGAAGGACCTTCTAGCGCCAGAGAAGCCGGTGGGCAAGACTTTTGAAGAGCTCAGTAAGTTGATCAGGGAACACTTTAAACCGGCGAGCAGCATGCACATGGCGAGACACCGGTTTTACACACACCGGCAGCGAGAAGGTGCAAAGTGTTCCAGACTTCGTGGCAGACCTCCAGCGACTGGCGAGCCTATGTAAGTTCCCAGATGCAAGCAGAGCAGAGATGCTGCGAGACTTTTTTATTGAGGGCATCGGGCACGCTGGGGTTTTCAGGAAACTGATTGAGACCAAAGACTTGACCCTGGAAACGGCGGCTTTTATGGCCCAGACATTTATCTCAGGGGAGGAAGAGATCAGAATGATGTTTGACAAAAATCTTGGTTTAAATGCAGCAAATGGACAGAGAGTCAACATTGTTAACGCGGCACATAGTTCTCCAGGTAGACAGAGACAATCCGACATGCTCGAGCATGTAGTTGAACCCAAAGGGGGAATTCAACAGAGACAATGGCCAGCTGAACGACGATTCATGTCATCACAAGGGACAATGCGGCCAGTAATGGGGCCATCAACACCTGTCAATGGTGCACTTAAGGACAGTTACAGAGACAGTCAGAGACGATCGACTGGTAATGGATCTTTTGTTTCCAACAATGGCTCGTGTTGGAGGTGTGGAGGCAAACACACAGCCAGAGCTTGCAGGTATCAGCAATATACCTGCAGAAACTGCAACGTCAGCGGTCACTTGGCGCGTATGTGCAGGAAGCCTGCAGCCAGGTTGATGTACGAGGAGGACGGGGACGATGTAAGCCCTACGAGACCAAATGGACACTGGGGGAAAATCGCTGGAAGCTGAAGTTCAGCGAGTTCATGTGGAGCACATATACAGTTCATACACCAGGATGCCACCGATAATGATGAAAGTGCTCCTCAATGGCATCCCAGTATCAATGGAGCTAGACACAGGGGCCAGCCAATCCTTGATGAGTATCAAACAGTTTGACAAGATGTGGGCGTCCAAGGCCAGGAGGCCAAAAATTATTGCCAATTGACACACAACTACGGACATATACAAAGGAGATCATTCCGGTGGTAGGCAGCGCCACGATAGTCGTGACTCACAAAGATTTGGAGAACAGGTTGCCACTTTGGATTGTCCCGGGGGACGGTCCCGCACTACTGGGGAGGAGTTGGCTGGCTGTCATGAACTGGAAATGGGGCGATGTCAATGCAATTTCTTCTGTGGAGCGAATATCATGCTCACAGGTCCTGGACAAATTTGAGTCACTATTTCAACCCGGCATTGGCACTTTCATGGGGATCAAGGTAGTGATTCACATAAACCGGGACACCAGGCCAGTACACCACAAGGCCCGAGCGGTGCTGTACGTGATGCGGGAAAAGATAGAAGGCGAATTGGACCACCTGCTGAGGGAAGGCATCATCTCACCAGTCGAATTCAGTGACTGGGCGAGCCAGATTGTGCTGGTGCTCAAGGCGGATGGGTCGGTCAGGATATGTGGCGATCAATCGGGTGTCACTCCAAGACCAGTACCCGCTACCGAGAGTGGAGGACCTCTTTGCGACGTTATCCGGTGGCAAACTTTTTTCAAAATTGGACCTGACCTCAGCTTACATGACCCAGGATCTGGCGAGTGAGTCGAAGAAGCTGACCACCATCACGACACACAAGGGGTTGTTTGAGTACAACAGATGTCCGTTTGGGATTCGCTCAGCCGCCGCGATCTTTCAACGAAATATGGAAAGCCTCCTCAAGTCGATTCCAAGGACAGTGGTTTTTCAAGACGACATACACCCTCATCATAGGTTGTGATACTGAAGAACACCTCCGCAACCTGGAGGAGGTGCTATGCAGACTGGACCGGGTAGGTCTGCGACTGAAAAAAGCGAAGTGCGTCTTCCTAGCTCCAGAGGTAGAATTCCTGGGAATGAGGGTAACAGCAGATGGGATCAGACCTACTGCGTCCAAAACAGAAGCGATCCAGAGAGCAACCAGACCCCGTAACACGACGGAGCTGCGTTCATTCCTGGGGCTCCTGAACTATTTCGGTAACTTTCTTCCCAAATTGAACACGCTGTTAGAGCCGCTACACATGCTCCTATGCAAAGGTCGTGAATGGGTCTGGGGGGACAGCCAGGAAAGAGCTTTTGATAGAGCACGCAATTTGTTATACTCCAACAATCTGTTAACGCTATATGACCCATGTAAGAAACTTGTTTTAACATGCGACGCGTCGGGTGTGTGTTGCAGCATGATAATGCCAAGAGTCAGTTACAGCCAGTAGCTTATGCCTCCAGAAGTCTGTCCCAGGCGGAACGGGGCTACGGGATGGTAGAGAAGGAAGCGCTTGCATGTGTATATGCTGTTAAAAGAAAATGCGCCAGTACCTGTTCGGCAGGAAATTTGAGCTGGAGACAGATCACAAACCCCTAATGTCTCTTTTGGCTGACAACCAGGCCATAAATGCAAATGCATCGACCCGCATACAGAGGTGGGCACTCATGTTAGCCACCTGACTATACCATTCGGCACAGAAAACTGCGCCGATGTACTCAGCAGGCTCCCACTAGCCACTGTTGAGGGGGCAACCGAGCATGCTGCTGAGATGGTCATGGCTGTTGAAGCTTTCGAAAGCGAAGGCTCACGAGTGACAGCCTGTCAGATTAAAGTCTGGACAAATAGAGACCCACTACTGTCTTTAGTCAAGAAATGTGTCCTGAATGGGGACTGGGCAGCCACGTATGGGGAATGCCCTGAGGAATTCAAACCATTTCACAGGCACAAGGATGAACTCTCGATTCAGGTCGATTGCCTACTATGGGGAAACCAAGTAGTCATGCCCCAGATGGGCAGAGATGTTCATCAGAAAACTCCACAATGAGCACCGGGCATTGCCATGATGAAGGCAATTGCCAGGTCACATGTTTGGTGGCCGGGGATAGATGCAGACCTGGAACTTTGTGTTCGCAGGTGCAACACGTGTGCCCAGCTGGGCAATGCGCCCAGTGAAGCCCCCCTTAGCCCCTGGTCCTGGCCCGCCAAGCCATGGTCACGCAGCCATGTGGACTATGCAGGTCCTTTCATGGGAAAAATGATTTTGGTTGTAGTAGACACCTACTCCAAATAGATCGAGTATGACATTCTCAATTGAAGCACATCCTCTGCCACGGTAAAAAGTCTAGGGGAAATGTTCGCCGCCCATGGTCTACTGGACGTCTTGATCATCGACAATGGCCCGTGCTTTACAAGCATAGAATTCCAGGACTTCATGGCAGGAAATGGATCAACCATGTCAGAACGGCACTGTTCAAGCCAGCCTCAAACGGTCAGGCGGAACGAGCAGTGCAGATAATCAAACAGGGGATGCTCAGAATCCAAGGGGATTCTGTACAATGCCATTAATCACGCCTCCTGTTGGCCAATAGATCCCGATCACACTCACTCGCAGGGGTCCCAGCCGCAGAGAGGCTAATGATAAGGACGCTCAAAACCAGGTTATCCCTTTTCCACCCCACCATGAAAGAAATTGTTGAGAGCAGGCGCCAGTCACAATGTGACTACCATGACAGGAATGCGAGGGCGCGATGTATTGATGTCAATGGCCTGTCTTTGTCCTCAATTACGCTGCAGGGCCTAAATGGCTCGCAGGCACTGTGATTGCCAAAGAGGGGAATAGGATTCTGGTAGTTAAACTTACCAATGGACAAATCTGCCGCAAACACGTAGATCAAACAAAAAGGAGGTTCAGCAACCCCATAGAAGAAGCAGAGGAAGAACACGATGCAGAGTTCACTCCTCCACAGGTGACCGAACACCGGAACCCATGCGGAGGAGCACCCAGTCACTGTGGGCAGTCCGGACAGGCCTGAGGCACCGCAAACAGCAGACACTCAGGCCAGCACCCAACAACCGGAATCCCAACTCAGGCGCTCTACAAGGGAGCATAAACCACCAGAGAGACTTAACCTGTGATCCCAATAAGACTTTGGGGTGGGGGGAGGTGATGTCATGTATTTAACTGTCATTGTAATCCATGCATAAACTGACCTAAGTTGTACACTGTGAGAACATTGACCGCTAGGTGGTGAACTTGTGGGAGACACTCCTAACCTGGACTTTCAGATTTAAAAAGGGGAAGCTCCACCCACCTTCATCACTTCAATGCTGGCAAATAAAGGTTATTGGTCACAGAGTGACCTTCTCTCAAGTATGGGCCCCGTGTGCATTTATACTGTATAGTAAAAGGACATATCAGGCCTAACCAGTGTTTTATACAGTTCAAGCATAACCTCCTTGCTCTTGTATTCCATGCCTCGACTTATAAAAGCAACAGAAGAACATAAGAAATAGGAGCAGGTGTCGGCCATTTGGCCCCTAGAGCCTGCTCCGCCATTCAATAAGATCATGGCTGATCTGATCATGGACTCAGCTCCACTTCCCTGCCTGCTCCCCATAACCCTTTATTCCTTTATCGCTCAAAAATCTGTCCATCTCCCTCTTAATTATATTCAATGACCCAGCCTCCACAGCTCTCGGGGCCAGAGAATTTCATAGATTTACAACTCTTGGAGAGAAGAAATTCCTCCTCATCTCAGTTTAAAATGGGCGGCCCCTTATTCTGAGACTATGTCCCCTAGTTTTAGTTTCCCCTATGAGTGGAAATATCCTCTCTGCATCCACCTTGTCGAGCCCCCTCATTATCTTATATGTTTCGATAAGATCGCCTCTCATTCTTCTGAACTCTAATGTGTATAGGCCCAACCTATCTTCATAAGTCAACCCACTTATCTCCAGAATCAACCTAGTGAATCTTCTCTTAACAGCCTCAAATGCAAGTATATCCTTCCTTAAATACGGAGACCAAAACTGTACGCAGTATTCAAGTATTCCATATGCCTTCTTAACCACCTTATCTACCTAGCCTGCTACCTTCAGGGATCTGTGGACCTGCACTCTAAAGTCCCTCCCTTTGTTCCTCTACACTTTTCAATGTCATACCATTTAATGTGTATTCCCATGCCTTGTTAGACCCCCCAAATGCATTACCTCACACTTATCCAGATTGACTTCCATTTGTCACTGTTCTGTCCACTTGACCAGTACATTGATATTTTCCTGCAGTCCGCAGCTTCTTCATTATCAACCACACAACCTATTCTAGTGTCATCTGCAAACTTCTTAATCATACCCCAACATTTAAGTCCAAGTCATTGATTATATACCACAAAAAGCAAAGGTCCCAACACTGAGCCCTGCGGAACCCCACTGGATACAGCCTTCCAGTAACAAAAACACCCATCGACCATTACCCTTTGTTTTCTGCCTCTGAAACAATTTTGGATCCAACTTGCCACTTTGCCCTCGATCCCATGGGCTTTTACTTTCGTGGGCAGTCTGCCATGTGGGACCTTATCAAAAGCTTTGCTAAAATCTTTATACACTACATCATACCCACCGCCCTCATCGAACCTCCAGGTTACCTCCTCGAAAAATTCAATCAGGTTAGTCAGACACGACCTTCCCTTGACAAATCCATGCTGACTGTTCTTGATTAATTCATGTCTTTCCAAATGAAGATGTATCCTGTCCCTCAGGATATTTTGCAATAATTTTAGCACCACTGAGGTTAGGCTGACTAGCTTGTAATTACTCGGTCTATCCCTTTCTTGCTTTTTAAACAAAGGTACGACATTAGCAGTCCTCCAATCCTCTGGCACTGCACCTGTAGCCAGAGAGGATTGGAAAATGGTCAGAGTCTCTGCTATTTCCTCTTTTGCTTCTCTTAACAGCCCGAGATATATTTCATCCCAGCCTGGGGATTTATCCACTTTCAAAGCTGCTAAGCTCCTTAATACTTCCTCTCTCGCTATGTTTTTCTTGTCTAATATTTCACACTCCTTCTCCCTCATTGCAAAGTCTGCATAGCCCCTCTATTTTGTGAAAATGGATGCAAAGTATTCATTAAGAATCCTACCCATGTCTTCCGCCTCCACGCACAGATTTCCTTTATGGTCTCTAATAGGCCCCACTTTTTCTCTAATTAGCCTCTTGCTCTTAATGTATTTATAAAACATCTTTGGGTTTTCCCTGATTTTACTTGCCAACATTCTTTCATATTCTCTCTTTGCTTTCCTGATATATTTTTTAATTGCACCCCTGCACTTCTTATACTCTTCTAGCATTTCTGCAGTGTTGAGTTCCCAGTATCGGTCATAAGCTTTCCTTTATCTTTCCCTGTATGTCCTTTGATATACAGGGAGCTCTTGATTTGTTAGCCACACCCTTTTTTTAAAAAAAAGGGAACATATTTGTTCTGTACCCTCAGGATCTCCTCCTTGAATGCCTCCCACTGCTCTGACATTGATTTACCATCAAGTAGCCGTTTCCAGTCCACTTTGGCCAAATCTCATCTCAGCTCAGCAAAATTGTCTTTACCCCCAATTGAGAACTTTTATTCCTGGTCTTCCTTTGTTCTTTTCCATAACTACCTTAATTCTTACTGAATTATGATCACTAGCACCAAAATGTTCTCCCATTGATAACCCTTCCACCTGCCCCTCTTCATTCCCCAAAACCAATTTCAGATCCGCCCCTCCATTGTTGGGCTTGTTACATACTGGCTAAAGAAGTTCTCCTGGATGCATTTTAGGAATTCCGCACACTCTGTACCATTCACACTTCCTTTTTCCCAGTTAATATTAGGATAGTTGAAATCGCCCACCTTACAGCTCTATAGTTTTTGCCCACATATTTGTTCTTCCTCTGACTGCTTGGGGGTCTATAGTACACTCCCAGTAGTGTGATCGCCCCTTTTTTGTTCTTTAATTCAACCTATATGGCCTCATTTGATGACCCCTCTAACATATCATCCCTTCTCACAGCTGTAATTGTTTCTTTAATCAATAGTGCGACCCCACCCCGCTCCTTTTTACACCCCCCTAGCCTGTCTGAAAACCCTGCAACCAGGAATGTTGAGCTGCCTTACCTGCCCTTCTTTCAGCCATGTCTCAGTAATAGCTATAATATTGTACTCCCAAGTGTCAATCTGTGCTCTCAGCTGATCTGCTTTATTTCCTATATTCCTTTCATTGAAGTATATACCATTTAGTATTGCCAAACTCCCCTGTTGTTTATGTTCCAGCTCTTGTTTCCTCTGTCTTCCAAATTCCCTTGCTACTTCTACTTTTCTGCTGCCCAATTCCAGCTTTGCTTCTCTCCCCACTAAATTTATTCTCCGATTCCCATCGCCCTGCCAAGCTAGTCTGAAGACTTTGGAGTCTGGAGGATCGAACTGATGTCAGTTCTGTTCTCTCCCTGATTAATGACATTCAGATTCAGTACCCAGCACAAGTGGCACGGCTAGACCCCAGCGTTGTGATGCTGTCCTTTCTCCTGATGACAGCACCTGTGACCTTTAGAACCAGTCTCCTTGGATGCCTGCTTATGTAGGTGTCTACAGGACCAGGATGTCCATGCACTGGCAATGATGACGCAGCCTGCTGAATAGTCTTCTCAGGACACAAAAGTCCTGGGATAGGGGCAACCTCAGTCCAAAGAGGCTCTTGATGCCACAATATATGATTATGCATTCACCTACAGAACAACAACAACTGCACTTCAGTAATTTATTACAGCTGAACTTTGGAAAGTATTTTGAAAAACATGATCAGACACTGCTGCGCGCAAATGCGTTTTGGCCATGTGCAGCAACCCGTTTGCACCCTGCGGCAGCCACTTTTTGCCCCACGGCGGAAATTGGTCAGTGCCCCATGAGGCTGCCACGGGCGATGTCAGCGTCAGCCTCCCGGGTCACAAACCAGGCTGCACTTCACTTGCAGGATGAAACTTAAAGGGGAGATGCGCGGTGCCATTTTTCTTTTTCAGCCGACGTGAGTGGCTTTGCGGGATCCATGCCGCGATGGTGCAGCCCTGCACTCCACTTCGGTGCCTGGTTGTGGCCACGGCACCCCGCATTCCTGGTGGCCTAGTGGAGGCTCCTCAAGACCTCTGCAGAGCTTGCAGCATGCCCTCCCTTTTAACAGAAGGGGAGGGCCCTCTGATCACGTAGAGGCCGCGTAGCGCTCCGACATTCACACGGTTAGCGGCCCCGTCCCGAGAGGAAGTGGAGCACCCGACATTGCACTCCACTTCCCCTCGGGGGCGGTAGCCCCAATTTAGGTCACGGGGCGGGATGTCAGCGCCGGGTGCAGAGAGTCCCGCCTCATGATGATTACCGCCACAAAACAGTGCGATATGCAATTTTGCCCCCCATATAAATGTAAGTTCCTTTTTACTCTCCTCAGACAAATATCAGGATGTGCAGTTATTGTGGTTATGTAGATTAGTAACAAGTCTGAAGAGTTTATATGAATACAGATGAGTCATCAGTGAAGAGAAGAATATAGAAATTATAAAGTTATAATTTTGTACTTTGCATCATCTCAGCAAGATAACTCAACACTGAAGCTTTTTATAATGCAGGTCCAAATGGACAAGGCATGGTTTAATTATTAGCTTTGTGATATATAACTTGAAATTTGTATGTATATTTTCTGATTTATATCCACATATGTTGAATGAAATACTGCATGTATGATTTGAACACTAATTTACTAGATTTAAAGAATCAATACTATTGAAAATGAACTATTTTGATATTTTCTTCTGCATGTTACGTTTACATTTACAAATACATTTAAGCTGATGCACAAAGAAAAACAATGGGGGAAACAGTGTTTTTACTATACAGTGTTTTTACTATAAAAATGTGTATTTAAATTTAAGTTTGAAGGACATTCGCTGGGCATATAGCCCAATGTCGGCCCTGCGAATGTCCTTCCTCTGGGGATGCAGAGGATCTTTCAAGAGAAATCTTGACAGATCTTTAAAAACTTTTTTTGGAGCACGCATACTTCGTACGGACCCGGCGAGGCTGGAATTTTAGCCCCATGGTAGTCACTAAATTGGAGTGATATTTCAACATAGTTTTAAGTTTAATGTCACATCCACAAGTTTCCCGGACATCCTGAAACTCGCCATTGAAAGCAAGATGATAACATAATGCCAATTGAGGGTGCTGATTAAAACTCATAGAAATACTGCAATACATATTCAGTACTCACAGCTGCTTTTAAGAGACAAGGGATTCCGACTGCAAACTTGGCTGATAACACCAGGTCAGAAACCCGACCAATGAATGCCATATGACCACCAGATGTGTGATTGAGCAAGCAATTGGCATGCTGAAGATGCACTTCAGGTGTCTCGACAGATCTGGAGGCGCCCTTCAGTATGCACCAGCTAGGATCTCCAGAATGGTCATAGTATACTGTGCTCTGCACAACATTGTGCAGTGGTGAGGTTTGGACATGCAGGAGGAACAAGGCGCAGAGCCCACCTCATCTGCAGACAATGCAAAGAAGGAAGATGAGGAGGAGGAAAGTGATGAGGGAAATGCAGCACTAGCTGCTCATATTGCTGCCTGGGATGCCCTTATTAATGCAAGGTTCGCTTGCATCCGTGGACTGATGTCTGAAGCACATGCAATGGCCACACTTCCCACCCCTCTTTCCCACACCATGTCACTGACACAAAACAGTCCTGCAAACAACACACCACCCTTTGCACATGCCCCCATTTGCCCCCATCAATTCATGTCTTCCTATTTATCATCAAACAAGTTAAAAAGTGAAATAAAAACAGAAAATGCTGGAAATCTCAGCGGGTCAGGCAGCATCTGTGGAGAGAAGGTTAAAAAGTGAGTTGCCACCCAGCAACCAAGAAGGGATAAGATGAGAAAGTGGTGCAACCTAATAACATTTATGTGATTCTACTTAAGAACAGAAACTTCACAACATAGCATTTTCTCATACATCCACGTGCATAATCTTGTGAAACTACAAAGCTTTACTCTTCCTTTTCCTACTGCTCCTGCATGGTACAATGCCCAAGGCTTCAGCTGAGGTAGAGGCAGACTGCTCACATCCCTGCCCTGACAGCTGAGATGTTCTTGGCTGAAATCCTTTGGGTTTTGGAGCCTATGAGGACCCTGCCAAAGACTGCTCCTCCTGCACCTGTGTAGGGGCAGATTCAGCCATCGGGACAGGAGACAGCATGTTGGCGATTGAGGGAGGGACAATGGGTGAAAAGTAGAAGCGCTGTATGTAAAGTCCACACTTCCATGTCCCCTTCCGCCATCATCCCTCTCATGGCCCAGAAGCATTTCATTACTACCACTCTGTTGGAGAGTGCTTTGGTGCAGGTCAGTGTGGCACGGTAAGGCCAAGTCTAAGGTATCTGTCAACCTATTTAAGGCAGCAATGTTGCCATGCAGAATGTGTATCACTGTGGTCAAGGCGGGCATGGACTCATGTGATTGGAGCATTTGATGTTCCACGGAGTTGGCCACTATCAATGCAAGAAGACATCATCGCAATGTCCTGTGATATCATTCCACTCAGGTTAAAACAGCCTCCACCATTCTTTCAGCAATTATGGTCAGTGGGCTTGGAAGCTTTGTTAATACATCCCATACACTCTGCGGTTCTTCAATGATTCTCCATTTCATCGCTGGCACCCGAGTATGGCATCTGTATCCAGCTGAGCAAAGCTTGGAGAGAGCTGGACCCTTCCATGCAGACACTTCACTGCTGTCCATCATCTGCTCTTACTCACTTTGGTAGTATGAGTCACCAGGTGAAACCAACTATCTGTCTAGCTGGTCCCACCAAAGTGTGAGTAGCTGAGCTGGTGCATGGTAAGCATGAGTCCTGTGATGATGTACCCTCAGAAAGAATCAGCTTCTCCATGGATTCATCATCCGCGAGATCCATGGATTACTGCTGCAAGCATATAGGCCCTGGTGGAGAGAAAAGATAGGAACACCAACAAGGTATGTTGCAGCTTATCATTATGAAGATGATCATGTTTAACTCACTGTTGAAATCAAGTCAACATGACTAAGTGTTGTATGAGATGTGGGTCGCTGATAGAAAATTGTGTCACCAGGTAGCTGGGAGGTCTGTAACACCCCATCTGCAATGGCCAGGGATCCCAAAATGCCACAGATCCCCAGTGGTTTCTCCTCTGCAGTTGCTAGCTGGGAAATCTGTGGAGGACCACCTCCACTTCCCTCCCTCTTTCCAGTGTTCTGTGCTCCCTTTTCCTGCAAAGGGGGAAACAAAGAAACATAGATAATAGGTGCAGGGGTAGGCCATTCGGCCTTTCGAGCCTGCACCACCATTCAATAAGATCATGGCTGATCATTCCCTCAGTACCCCTTTCCTGCTTTCTCTCCATACCCCTTCATCCCTTTAGCTGCAAGGGCCATATCTAACTCGCTTTTGAATATATACAATGAACTGGCATCAACGACTCTCTGCGGCAGGAAATTCCACAGGTTAACAACTCAGTGAAGAAGTTTCTCCTCTTCTCAGTCCTAAATGGCCTACCCCTTATCCTAAGATTGTGTCCCCTGGTTCTGGACTTCCCCAACATTGGGAATATTCTTCCCGCATCTAACCTGTCCAGTCCCGTCAGAATCTTATACGTTTCTATGAGATCCACTCTCATCCTTCTGAACTCCAGTGTATAAAGGCTCAGTTGATGCAGTCTCTCCTCATGTGTCAGTCCAGCCATCCCTGGAATCAGTCTGGTGAACCTTCACTGCACTCCCTCAATAGCAAGTATGTCCTTCCTCCAATTAGGAGACCAAAACTGAACACAATACTCCAGGTGAGGTCTCACCAAGGCCCTGTACAACTGCAGTAAGACCTCCCTGCTCCTATACTCAAATCCCCTAGCTATGAAGGCCAACATACCATTTGCCTTCTTCACCGCCTGCTGTACCTGCATGCCGGCTTTCAATGACTGATGAACCATGACACCCAGTTCTTGTTGCACCTCCCCTTTTCCTAATCTGTCACCATTCAGATAATATTCTGCCTTCGTGTTTTTGTCCCCAAAGTGGATAACCTCACATTTATCCACATTATACTGCATCTGCCACACATTTGCCCATTCACCTAATCTGTCCAAGTCACCCTGCAGCCTCTTAGCGTTCTCCTCACAGCTCACACCGCCACCCAGTTTAGTGTCATCTGCAAACTTGGAGATATTACACTCAATTCCTTCATCTAAATCATTAATGTATATTGTAAAGAGCTGGGGTCCCAGCACTGAGCCCTGCGGCACTCCACTAGTCACTGCCTGCCATTCTGAAAAGGACCAGTTTATCCCGACTCTCTGCATCCTGTCTGCCAACCAGTTCTCTATCCATGTCAGTACATTACCCCTAATACCATGTGCTTTGATTTCGCACACCAATCTCTCGTGTGGGACCTTGTCAAAAGCCTTTTGAAAGTCCAAATACACCACATCCACTGGTTCTCCCTTGTCCACTCTGCTAGTTACATTCTCAAAAAATTCCAGAAGATTCTTCAAGCATGATTTCCCTTTCATAAATCCATGCTGACTTAGACTGATCCTGTCACTGCTTTCCAAATGCGCTGCTATTTCATCCTTAATGATTGATTACAACATTTTCCCCACTACTGATGTCAGGCTAACCGGTCTATAATTACCAGTTTTCTCTCTCCCTCCTTTTTTAAAAAGTAGTGCTACATTAGCTACCCTCCATAGGAACAGATCTAGAGTCGATAGACTGTTGGAAAATGATCACCAATGCATCCACTATTTCTAGGGCCACTTCCTTACGTACTCTGGAATGCAGACTATCAGGCCTCAGGGATTTATCGGCCTTCAATCCCATCAATTTCCCTAACACAATTTCCTGACTAATAAGGATATCCTTCAGTTCCTCCTTCTCACTAGACTCTCGGTCCCCTAGTACATCTGAAAGGTTATTTGTGTCTTCCTTCGTGAAGACAGAACCAAAGTATTTGTTCAATTGGTCTGCCTTTTCTTTGTTCTCCATTATGAATTCATCTGAATCCGACTGCAAGGGACCTACGTTTGTCTTCATTAATCTTTTTCTCTTCACATATCTATAGAAGCTTTTGCAGTCAGTTTTTATGTTCCCGGCAAGCTTCCTCTCGTACTCTATTTCCCCCCTCTTAATTAAACCCTTAGTCCTCCTCTGCTGAATTCTAAATTTCTCCCGGTCCTCAGGTTTGCTGCTTTTTCTGGCCAATTTATATGCCTCTTCCTTGGATTTAACACTATCCTTAATTTCCCTTGTTAACCACGGTTGAGCCACCTTCCCCGTTTTACTTTTACTCTAGACAGGGATGTACAATTGTTGAAGTTCATCTATGTGATCTTTAAAGGTTTGCCATTGCCTATCCACAGTCAACCCTTTAAGTATCATTTGCCAGTCTATTCTAGCCAATTTACGCCTCATACCGTCGAAGTTACCTTTCCTTAAGTTCAGGACCCTAGTTTCTGAATTAACTGTGTCACTCTCCATCTTAACAACGAATTCTACCATATTATGGTCACTCTTTCCCAAGAGGCCCCGCACAACAAGATTGCTAATTAGTCCCTTCTCATTACACATCACCCAGTCTAGGATGGCCAGCTCTCTAGTTGGTTCCTCGACATATTGGTCGAGAAAACCATCCCTAATACATTCCAGGACATCCTGCTCTACTGCATTGCTACCAGTTTGGTTAGCCCAGTCAATATGTAGATTAAAGTCGCCCATGATAACTGCTGTACCTTTATTGCACACATCCCTTATTTCTCATTTGATGCTGTCCCCAACCTCACTACTACTGTTTGGTGGTCTGTACATAACTCTCACTACTGTTTTCTGCCCTTTGGTATTCCACAGCTCCATCCATACAGATTCCAGATCATCCAAGCTAATGTCCCTCCTTACTATTGCATTAATTTCCTCTTTAACCAGCAACGCTACCCCGCCTCCTTTTCCTTTCTGTCTATCCTTCCTAAATGTCAAATACCCCTGGATGTTGAGTTCCCAGCCTTGGTCACCCTGGAGCCATGTCTCCGTGATGCCAATTGCATCATATCCGTTAACTGTTATCTGCGTAGTTAATTCGTCCACCTTATTCCGAATACTCCTCACATTGAGGCACAGAGCCTTCAGGTTTGTCTTTTTAACACACTTTGCCTCTTTAGAATTTTGCTATAATGTGGCCCTTTTTGTTTTTTGTCTTGGGTTTCTCTGCCCTCCACTTTTACTCTTCTCCTTTCTATCTTTTGCTTCTGCCTCCATTTTATTTCCCTCTGTCTCCCTGCATAGGTTCCCGTCCTCCTGCCATATTAGTTTAACTCCTCCCCAACAGCACTAGCAAACACTTCCCCTAGGACATTGGTTCCGGTCTGCCCAGGTGCAGACCATCCGGTTTGTACTGGTCTCACCTCCCCCAGAACCGGTTCCAATGTCCCAGGAATTTGAATCTCTCCCTTCTGCACCATCCCTCAAGCCACATATTCATCTGAGCTAAACTGCGATTCCTACTCTGACTAGCACGTGGCACTGGTAGCAATCCTGAGATTACTACTTTTGAGGTCCTACTTTTTAAATTTAGCTCCTAGCTCCCTAAATTTGTGTCGTAGGACCTCATCCCATTTTTTACCTATATCGTTGGTACCTATATGCACCATGACAACTGGCTGTTCACCCTCCCTTTTCAGAATGTCCTTCACCTGCTCCGAGACATCCTTGACCCTTGCACCAGGGAGGCAACATACCATCCTGGAATCTCGGTTGCGGCCGCAGAAACGCCTATCTATTCCCCTTACAATTGAATCCCCTATCACTATAGCTGTCCCACTCTTTGTCCTGCCCTCCTGTGCAGCAGAGCCACCCACGGTGCCTTGAACTTGGCTGCTGCTGCCCTCCCCTGATGAGTCATCCTCCTCAACAGTACCCAAAGCGGTGTATCTGTTTTGCAGGGGGATGACCACAGGGGACCCCTGCATTACCTTCCTTGCACTGCTCTTCCTGTTGGTCACCCATTACCTATCTGGCTGTGTACCCTTTACCGGCAGTAAGACCAACTCACTAAACGTGTTGTTCACGACATCCTCAGCATCGCGCATGCTCTAGAGTGAATCCATCCGCAGCTCCAGTGTTGCAGGCGGATGCACTTCTCGCACACGTAGTCATCAGGGACACTGGCAGCGTCCTTGACTTCCCACATATTACAGGAGGAGCATAACACGTGTCAGAGCTCTCCTGCCATGACTTAACCCTTAGATTAACTTAATTTGGCAACAACAATGCTAAAGGTTACTTACTGATAAAGGAAAAGAAAAAGAAAAACTACTCACCAATCACCAGCCAATCATTTCCCCCTTGGCTGTGATGTCACCTTTTGATTTCTTTCTATTTCTTTTTGCCTTCTCTCCCTGCTGCAGCTGCACCAGCTGGCCTTTATAGGCCGCACCGAAGTCCCGCTGCTCCCGTGAACTCTCGCTCCCCGGACTCCGAGTGTGGGCCTGTATAGAACATACTTATGAGTGACTGTAATGGCATGTGTTCACCTGATGGATGCAGTGCATTTGATGAGGCAGATTATCAGGGAGAGGCATGAAATTGCATAAGGATTAGGGTAAATGGCAGTGGTGGATGGATAGATGAGGATGTGCGGAAGCGCATAGAAAGAGAATGATGGGTGCACTTGCAAGGTAAGTGGGTATGAGAAGTGACGTAATGAGGCAGGCTTGACATGGCAGAGTGAGGGGGTGGGGTGATGTGCACAGCAGGATATACAAGAACATAAAAAAATAAGAATTAGGAGCAGGAGTAGGTTATATATCCCTTCGAGCCTGCTCTACCATTTAAAAAAAATCATGGCTGATCTTCGACCTCAACTCAACTTTCCTGCTCTATCCCCTGATCGCTTAATTCTTCTGGAGTCCAAAAATGTATTTCTCTCAGCCTTGAATATACGCAATGACTGAGCATCCACAACACTTTGGGGTAGAGAATTCCAAAGATTCACCACCCTCTGAGTGAAGAAATTCCTCCTCGTCTCAGTCTTATCCTGAGACTATGCCCCCTAGTTCTAGACCCTCCAGCTAGGGGTAACAATCTCAGCATTTACCCTGTCAATCCCCCTCAGAACTTTACAAAAGCAAAAAACTGCAGATGCTGGAATCTGAAATTAAAAACAAAGGTTCATCGACCTGAAACATTAACTCTGTTTCTCTCTCTACAGATGCTGCCTGACCCGCTGAGATTCCTCTCAATCTTATATGTTTCCATGAGATCCCCTCTCATTCATCTAAACTCGAGAGTATAGGCCCAATCTACTCAATCTCTCCTCATAGGACATCTCTTATCCCAGGAATCAACCTAGCGAATCTCTGTTGCACTGCCTCCAATGGACATATATCCTTCCCTAAATAAGGAGACTAAAACTTTGCACAGTACTCCAGGTGTGGTCTCACCAGAGCACTGTACAATTGTAGCAAGACTTTCTTACTCTTGTACTCCAATCCTCTAGCAATAAAGGCCAACATGCCATTTGTCTTTCTAACTGCTTGCTGTACCTGCATGCTAACTTTCTGTGTTTCTTGTACTAGGACACCTAAATCTCTCTGAACACCAATATTTAATAGTTTCTCACCATTTAAAAAATATTTTGTTTTTGCTACTCTTTCTACCAAAGTAAATAACCTCACATTTCACCACAGTATACTCCATCTGCTCCCTTATTGCCCACTCACTTAACCTGTCTATATCCATTTGCAGGCTCTTAGCATCCACCTAGCTTTGTATCATCAGAGAATTGGATACATTGCACTCAGTCCCTTCATCCAAGTCATTAATATAGATTGTAAATAGCTGAGGCCCAAGCACTGATCCTTGTAGCACCCTACTCATTACAGCCTGCCAATCTGAAAATTACCTGTTTATCTCTACTCTGTTTTCTGTCAGTTAACTTATCCTTTATCCATGCTAATACCTTACCCCCAACCCCGTGTGCCCTTATCTTGCTTAATAACCTTTTTTGTGGCACCTTATCGAATGCCTTTTGGAAATCCAAATATACTACATTCATTGGTTCCCCTTTATCTCCCCTGCTAGTTGCATCCTCAAAAAATTCTGAGAAATTTGTCAAACACGATTTACAATTCATAAATCTATGTTGACTCTGCCTAATCATATTATGATTTTTTTTTTAAAAAGTACCCTGTTACCACTTCTTTAATAATGCAACATTTTTCCGATGACTGATGTCAGGCTAACTGGCCTGTAGTTCCCAGTTTTCTCTCTCCCTCCTTTTCTTGAACAGCAGGTTTAATTTGCTGGGATCTTTCCTGAATTTAGGGAAGGTAGGTGAAAGTGTAACTATACTCACCTTTCCTGATCTGGTTAGGTCATTAAAGCACACCCTGCACTGAATCCAGGAGCATGGAACAATGTTCCTGCTGCTGACCTCCTGGGCCACTTCCAGCACCCCACCTTCTTTGTGGCAGGACCAGGTTTCTTCCTCTTGTTGTTGGGGAACAGTATCTTTCTCCAGCTCCTCACAATGCCCAGTAGTACATCAAGAGAGGCATCATTGAAGCAGGGTGCAGCCTTTGAGCGTCCTCAGAACAGAAGACTGGTTGGAGAGAGAGATGCACTCACGGGACTTCTGTCCTACCTACCTGGTCCTCCTTGTCTGTCTGGCGGTCACCCATTCACTCTCTGCCTGCACACTCTTAAGCTGCGGGGTGACCACCTTCTGAAACGTGCTATCTATGAAGTTCTCAGCCTTGCGGATGCACCGCAGTAAATCCAGCTGCCACTCAAGCTCCAAAACACAGATCTCGAGCTGCCTTGGCTGTCGACATTTCCTGCACATGTGGTTGTCCAGGCCACGTGAATCGCCCAGGACTTCCCACATGACACAGGACTGAGCTGCCCTGCCATGCCCCTATTTAATATATTATGAACATCTTAGCAGAAATAAACTTAAAACGAAAACCAAACACTCATGAGCTACTCACCAATCAGTTTCTTCCCTTGTGCCGACGTTACTTTTTTTTTACTCTGACGTCACTCTTTCAAATTCTGCCTCTGTTGAGTCACTGTCATTCTGGCCTGCTCTCCACTAATTCTGTCGCCATTGTTTAAATCTCCTCAAGCCGTTCCCATGGTGCTCTGCGCTCCGCCGATTCTGCCGCTGCTGTTTAACTCTCCTCAGGCTGCTCCCGTGGTGCTCTGCGTCAATATCATTGGGCTGTGAATTTTGCACTTAAATCAACCCTGCCTGCCTTTAGTGGATGTCTTGTCAATGAGTTGAATCGCCACCATTAATATTATAGCAGCCGGGAACATGGCAGGTTGGAGGCAGGATCGTTACTTTCAAGATTTTAACCCATCGCCCAACCTTTTCCTGCCTGTCAGGTGGGGGGTTGGGGGGAGGAGGTTAAAATCCGGGTCGATCGCTAAAGAGAAAAGATATGTTCATGTTTTGTATGTAAACTTTTCATCAGAACTTAACAAGCTCCTCCTTCAAGTCATTCACCTTCTTAGTCTTCAACATCCCTGGCACTTAACTGACTCTTTAGATATATTCTACCCCAAGCATTTAGGTAGAACTTTTGTTAGATAACTCAAGAATGTCTTCTTTCAATGTAAGGAATTAGTCGACCAATATTTGTTAGTGGAACCATGTGGAAGAATATCACTCTTATGGTTCAGAGAACACTGTAGTTTCAATGTATTTACTGTTGGCAAAAGTGCCTTAACATTGTGTACAGGATACAATTCTCCCATCCTTTGTCTTTAAATCAATATATACTTTTTTTAATGAAACTTCCCCAGTTATACAATGTATATTTTGAATTGTTGCTCATTAGAAGTATATATCACTTGTTCCCTCTTTTGCTTTGAATTTCTCATGCAGGCACAATTCAAGGTAACTCACAATATTGTTTGAGTGAAAAAGTAAGGTTTGACATTGCTTATACTGAAGATCATATCAGAACTATGCCAGATGTTTGGTTTGTTGAATTCATTTAAGGTTTGTGGTATTTGAATTTTTCACTAAGATTTTCACTGGCCTTTACACCAAACAGGATATGGTAATTTTTAAATTACTTTGTCATTTAAAAAATCAAACTCTGATTAGATAACATCTCAAAAATTATTTGATATTTTTTCTCCACCTTCTATTTCTGTCAGAACCTTGAACCTTAACTGATTCTCATGCCCAGCCATGCAATCAGGGGAACTCATGCTATGTGACTTAAAATACGCAGTGTCACATGAATAATATTTGTAAAACAGATCATATGCATGTCATAGGATAAGCCTGTCTGGGAGTTCTTTCCCATCTGTTGTATTCCAATCTTGAAAATTTTAAAAATGTAAGTGTGTTTTTTGTAATTAACTGATATCTTGGATTGGCCACTTCAAAGCATTACTGATGTTTCCCCCAAGAGTGCGCTTAGATTGGCCAGATTAACCTATCTATATTCATCCATGCATGCTCATGTGTATAATTGTAACCATAATTTACCTACCCAGTTATTGTTACACAATTTCCCCCACAATTGTATAAATATATAGGCAGAGTCTGCACTAGATATTTACCCCCACATAGCCAGTTATGGTAGATTTATCAACTGCATCGAATTACCATCAATGATTATTGAAGTTTAACTTGAGACATGTTGGGCCCAAGTTTCGGCCTCAGTTGCTCCTGATTTTTTGGAGCAACTGGTGTAGAACGGAGTATCTTAGAAATTCAAATTCTCGGCATTTAGTTTGCTCCAGTTCTAGTCAGTTAGAACAGTTTCACTTTGGAACAGAATTTTTTTTTCCAAAAGGGGGCGTGTCCGGTCACTTACGCCTGTTTTCAAAGTTTCGGCAGTGAAAACTTACTCCAAACTAACTTAGAATGGAGTAAGTGAAGATTTTTGTACGCTCGAAAAAACCTTGTCTACACTTTAGAAAATCAGGCGTAGGTTACAAATCAGGCGTAGGGAATGGGGGGGGGGGGTTTAAAGGGAAGTTTACAAACATTAAACACTTCAGTTTTACAAATAAAGAGCCATCATCAATAATAAATGATAAAAACATCAATAAATCAACCAAACAAAAATTAATAATTTTTTAAAAAATCAATAAATAAAACATTTTCTACTTACCGACTGCAGCACCAGGAGCCCTCCAACAGCGTGCTGGGATGCCCCCCACCACGGTGTGTCTCTGTCAGTGTCTCTATCTCTCTGTCTACCTGTGTGTGTCTCTCACTCTCTGTCTGTCAGTGCCTGTGTTTCTGACAGTGAGGGGAGCGGGAGGAGGGGGGTAGAGGGAGAGAGGGGGCAGGGGGAAGGGAGGGATGGGGGAGGGTGGGGGGAGAAGGGGAAAGGGGGGAAATGGGAAGGGGGGAAAGGGGGGGAGGAAGGAGAAGGGGGGGGAAGGAGAAGGGGGGGAGGGGGGGGGAGGCTGAACGGGCCCGGCCCGGCGGCCGGGCCCAAGACTTCGAGCAGGGCCCGTCCCCAGCACCAGATTTACAGGTAGGTGGCGTTGGGTTGAGTCGGGTCCGGGGTCGGGAGCGCGGGTCGGGTCGGGGGGAGTACGGGTTGGGGGTGGGGGGGTGGGGGCGGAAGGAGGGAGGTCGGTTCAGGTCGGTTCGTGTCGGGGGCGGGGGGGAGGGAGGTCAGGTTGGGTCGGGTTCGGTGGGGGGGCGGTGAGGGAGCGCGGGTCGGGTCGGGGGGGTGGTGGGAGGGAGGTCGGTTCTGTTCGGGTCGGGCCCAGTCTGGGGGGGTTTGGGTCCGGTCCGGGGGGAGGGGAGAGCGGGAGTCGGGTCGGTGTCGCGATCAGGTCCCGTCCGGGGGCGAGGGAGCGGGAGTCGAGTCAGGTCGGGAGGGAGCAGGAGCTGGGCGTGGGAGGAGCCTTATGCACGCAGCCCCAGTGAGGCCATTCGGCCAGGGCTAGGGGCTGCGTGCTTCGGGCCCCTCTCACACAGTTTTGGGCGCCTGGAGCTATTGCACATGCGCGCCCACTGTAGCACGCATGTGCAGAGGTCCCGGCACTGTTTTCAGTGCAGGGACCTAGCTCCGCCCCCTACAGCTCGTGCTGCACCGCGCCCGGTTCCAGAGGACCAGCAGGGAGCCGGAGAATCTGGAAGTTTTTTTTAGGCGCACTTTGTGGCGTGAAAAACGGGCGTCCAGGTCAGGGCTGCGCCGTTCTAGGCGTGGCCCGAAACTTGGGCCCGTTGACACTAGGGGGAGGGTGTACTTTACAGCCTTCACTCAATCTTTGTAATATTGCATTAAAACTAAAGAAATTCAAAATCTGAAGTTCAGCATTGCTAAGTTTGGAAACAATACTGATATTGCTTGTGATTTCTATTGTCGTATAGTATAACACTTCCCTGCCGCAAGACTACTGATGTTATCTTTATATTTGGCAAGGCTGGTAGCATTTCGGGATTCAGGAGTTGTCAGCAAAGCAGATGGTCCATCGTTTGTGGTTCATCACTAATCACACTGGGTTACTGTCACCGTATCCCCATTCCCTCATCATTACTTTTCAACAATTGTGTAACCAATTGAGGCATTTCCAGATTGGCCATGGTTCAGAGGCTCCAGCTGGGAAATGCTCATCAGGTTCGATAATATGATGATGTAACTTATTTTGTAGATGTATTCGCCAGTCGTTAATTCCTCACTGTTTCACACTGGAGGCAAGGGATCATGATATCAGTCAGCATTACAAGACTCTGTTTAGCGTTGCTTTAGTGCAGTAACTTGTGATAATGGCCGGAATTTTAATCGGGAGGTGGGTTGGGAGCGAGGGGGCGAGGAAGGGGTAGGGAAACGGGTTTCTAGCAGGCCCTGCCAAATTTAATGGCAGGGCCTGATTTGCATTTCAAACCTCTGTTACCCACCCCGCAGCCAGCAAGATGGAGAGGCTGGCTGGCTGCGGGCAGGTAGGTAGAGAGGAGGGCGGGAGGAATCGGGTAGGGTGTGGTCAGGGGGGCCGGAGAAGGATTGGGGTGGAGAAAGAGGATCGGGGCCAGATCATCTGCGGGGAGGGAGAGAGGATAGAGGGGAGAGGTAGGCATCGGGGCCGGAGCATCGTGGGTGGGGGGAAGGAAGCATTGCAGCCGGAGCATCGGGGGGGTGGGGAGAAGAGAATCGTGGCCAGAGCTTCGGGGTTGTGGGGGAGTCCGTAGAGGTGATCGGAGAGTTCGTTGGGGGGTGGGAGATCAGAGGCTTGGTGGAGGGATAGGAGACCTTGTGGCGGGGATCGGAGGCCTGGCAGGGGAGGGGGGGAGAGGCGAACCGGAGGCCTCTGGGGTGGGGTTGGAGATCTTGGATCTTGGGGTGTGTAAAGTCCTGTTCCTGCAGTACAGATTCACACGAGGCACATACTGAAGTCAAGGTCACTCAGGACCTGCACCTTTATTACACAGCTCTCGAATGCCACACTTGCCTGAGACCTGTCCTTATATGCCTGTCTGGGACGGGTATCCAGTGTCTCCTGCAAGTGCACCCCTAGTGGTAAGGTAAGCTTGTGGTTATAGGTCATCTCTAGTTACAGTCATGTATAGCATGGTAAGATACAGTTATGTACAGTAGTGAGAGATACATGACAGGGTGGGGGGGATCGGAGGCCTCATGGGGGAGGATCGAATGCTTCGTGGGGGTCTGCAATCACGTAGGGCGGGTGAGGCAGGAACGCTAGATCCAGGAGGTAAGTGTAAAGGCAGTACTTGCCTTACTTTAGCTGGCAGTTTTTACGAGGCCTAAGAACCCTGACCAGCCAGTTAAATTTGAATGCTCGCTAAATCTGAGGCATGCCAGCTTCATTATAATATTTAAATGAGCAGCCCGCCTCCTGGGAGCAGGGTGGTTACCCGTCCATATCCTGTCTCTGTTAAAATCAGAAGTGGGCGGGTTGGAGGTAGGTTGGGGTCAGGATTCTGTTTTTTAACACTTCAACTTCCCACTCGACACCAACCTACCAATTCTTTGGAGTTAAAATGCTCCTAAATGATTCTCAACAATGGCTGATATCAATGGTGAGCCATCTTGGAGTTAAAGAAAGTCAAGTTCTAATTTTACTCCAACTCCAGCTCACCAGAGCAGGGAAGGTTACAGGAAGGTCAGGGAGAGAGTGAGACAGGTGATTAAGAAACACAGAGGAATATAAATGAATGAATAAAATTGAAAAAGAGAAAGGTGAAGTGATAAAAGAGACAACAAGAGGAGAGAATGTAAAATGAAGCAAGATAAGAGATGCTCATTACAATGGAAGGAGGCAATAGGAAGTAGACGTGACTTCAGGTAGATATCTGAGGATGGAAAGAAGAGAGAAAAACAAATATGAGTTATGTCATGTATCTTACATTATTATATATAACTGTATCCTAACATGCTATACATGACTAATAAGATATGACCTGTAATCACCAGCATACCTTACCACCAGGGGTGCACTTGCAGGAGACACTGGGATACCTGTCCCAGACAGGTATATAAGGACAGGTCTCAGGCAAGTGCAGCATTCCAGAGCTGTGAAATAAAGGTGCAGGTCCAGAGTGACCTTGACTTCACTACATGCCTCGTGTGAATCTGTACTGAGGGGACAGGACTTTACAGTGGCGACGAGTTACGGAATTACAGAATCCACAGAATGGCAAACAACGGATCAGATGAAAAGTACAATGCTGGAGACAATTGGGAGGACTTTATAGAAAGGCTCCAGCAAAGCTTTGTAACCAAAGACTGGTTAGGCGACGATAAGGCAGACAAGAGAAGAGCCCATCTCTTGACCAACTGTGGCTCGAAAACATACGCTTTAATGAAGGATCTGCTGGCACCCGAGAAAACAGCAAGCAAGTCGTTTGAAGAATTGAGCACACTGGTAAGAGACCACCTCAAGCTAGCGAGCAGCATACACATGGCCACAGGTTCTACAACTACAGACGCTGTGTGGGCCAGAGCATACCCGACTTTGTGGCGGAACTGTGGAGGTTGGCTAGTTTATGTGAGTTCTCTGATGAACTGAGGAGAGAAATGCTGAGAGACTTTTTCATTGAAGGAATAAGCCACGCAGGCATATTCCGAAAGCTCATAGAGACCAAGAACCTGACCTTAGAGGCGGCAGCACTGGTTGCACAGACATTCTTGGCAGGGGAAGAAGAAACGAGGTTGATTTACAATGTAGGTACGACAACTAACAAAATATCAGAACAAGGAGTTCACAGCGTGAAACAAGCTGCTACCCTCACACACAGACAAAAGCGGGAGAGCAGGCCCTCGACAACAGGCAGTGGCGCCAGAAGTCACCAAGGGCCACAGGAACGGGCGTTCACAGCGCATCAACCCACAATGCGAGCAATCAACTACAAACTGAGAGAAGCTCAAGAGAGATCAGCCAGACGCAGCTCATTCTTTGGAAACAATGGAAACGGTCTGTGCTGGAGATGTGGGGGTGGGCACTCGTCAAGGGGATGTCGATTTCAGCAGGCTGTTTGCAGGAACTGTGAATATACAGGGCATCTGGCCCGCATATGCAAAAAAACGGCAGCTCGGCTGGTATAAGAATCGGATGGGTCAGAAAGCGGACCAGAAGATGGTGGGGACAGTACCCGGGACACCGGCGTACAGCGGGTTAACACGATCAATGGCCACTGCTCCTACAACAAGATGCTGCCGAAAATGATGAGGGTCCTACTCAACGGGATACCTGTCAACATGGAGCTGGACATGGGAGCGAGTCAATCTCTCATGGGCGTTCAACAATTTGAACAACTGTGGCCGCATAAAAGAGACAGACCAAAACTCACAAGGGTCGACACCAAACTAAGGACCTATACCAAAGAAATCGTACCCGTCCTCGGCAGTGCCATGCTCTCTGTCACATACAAAGGGACAGTGAACCGACTTCCCCTATGGATTGTCCCCAGAGACCCCCCAGCACTGCTGGGAGAAGCTGGCTGGTAAAACTAAACTGGAAATGGGATGATGTTCATGCCATGTCGTTACAGGAACGGACCTCCTGCTCAACAGTTATAAAGCGATTTGAACATCTCTTTCAGCCAGGTGTGGGCACTTTCAAAGGGGCCAAAGTCAAAATCTACATCACACAGGATGCTAGACCGGTCCATCACAAGGCCAGAGCTGTACCCTATGTGATGAGGGAAAAGATTGAACACAAACTAGACAGGCTTCTGCGGGAAGGCATTATATCACCTGTGGAATTTAGCGACTGGGCAAGTCCCATCGTCCCAGTCATGAAGCCTGATGGATCCGTACGAATCTGTGGGGACTACAAATCTACCATAAACAGAGTCTCCCTACAGGACCAGTACCCGCTGCCCAGAGCGGAGGACTTATTTGCCACATTGGCTGGAGGTAAACTTTTCTCAAAACTAGACCTCACATCTGCGTATATGACGCAAGAATTGACCGAGGAATCCAAGCTACTCACCACCATCAACACACATCGAGGCCTTTTCATGTACAATCGATGCCCATTCGGCATCAGGTCGGCAGCTGCCGTATTTCAGCGCAACATGGAGAGTCTGCTCAAGTCCATCCAGGGGACGGTTGTATTTGAAGACGACATACTTATCACAGGCAGGGACACAGATTCCCATCTCCGTAATTTGGAGGAAGTACTAAAGCGGTTGGATCGGGTAGGCCTACGCGTTAAGAAATCCAAGTGCCTGTTTCTCGCACCAGAGGTTGAATTTTTGGGCAGAAGGATTGCCGCTGATGGAATCCGCCCAACAGAGTCCAAAACAGAAGCAATTTGCCTGGCACCCAAGTCCCGGAATGTCTCGGAACTGCGCGCCTTTCTCGGGCTACTCAATTACTTTGGGAACTTTATGCAGAACATAAGCACGCTGCTGGAACCTCTCCACGTGCTACTCAGGAAGGGTTGCGATTGGTTTTGGGGGGACGCCCAGGAACGCGCCTTCAATAAGGCACGCAACCTTCTGTGTTCCAACAGTGTTTTGACTTTCTTTGATCCAGGTAGAAAGCTAGTTCTCACATGTGATGCGTCAGCGTATGGGGTCGGGTGCGTTTTACAACATGTCAATAGTGCGGGCAAATTACAACCCATAGCTTATGCCTCAAGGTCACTTTCGCGGGCGAGAATGGGAGAGAAGGAGGCGCTCGCGTGCGTGTACGGTGTCAAAAAGATGCACCAATACCTTTTCGGGGCCAAGTTCGCATTAGAAACCGACCACAAGCCCCTCACGTCCCTCCTATCCGAGAGCAAGTTAATAAACGCCAACGCCTCGGCGCGAATTCAACGGTGGGCACTCATGCTGGTGTCCTACGACTATACCATAAGGCACAGACCAGGCACAGACAACTGTGCTGACGCGCTCACAGGCTATCCCTGACAACCACGGAAGGGTTTGACGAACAGGACTGTGATATAGTCATGGCAATCAATGTCTTTGAATCCACAGGTTCGCCCATGACTGCTCACCAAATCAGAGCCTGGACGGCCAGCGACCCCACGTTATCCTTAGTAAAACTATGTGTCCTAACCGGTGACTGGGCAGAGGCTCGCGATGCCTGCCCCGAGGAATTAAAGCACTTTCACAGGCGCATGCATGAGCTATCACTACAAGCGGACTGCCTGATGTGGGCAGCCGAGTAGTCATGCCTCTGCGAGGCAGAGAGGCATTTGTCCGGGAGCTCCACCGTGAGCAATCGGGGATTGTTCTCATGAAGGCCATAGCCAGATCCCACGTCTGGTGGCCTGGTATTGATGCGGACTTGGAGCTCTGCATCCGACGGTGCACCATTTGTGCCCAACTCAGCAATGCACCCAGGGGGGCTCCCCTGAGCCCCTGGCCCTGGCCTACCAAACCGTGGTCGCGGGTGCACGTGGACTATGCGGGCCCATTCATGGGCAAAATGTTCCTCGTAGTTGTAGATGCATTTTCAAAGTGGATCGAATGCACCATTTTAAACTCGAGCACAACCTCCGCCACAGTGGAGAGCCTCGCAACCATGTTTTCAACGCACAGAATCCCTGACATATTGGTCAGTGACAATGGTCAGTGCTTCACCAGTGCAGAATTCCAAGATTTTATAATTCACCACAGCATAAATCACATCAAGACAGCACCGTTCAAGCCAGCCTCCAACGGCCAGGCAGAGAGAGCAGTGTAAATCATTAAACAAGGCATGCTTAAAAATCCAAGGTCCCACGCTGCTGCAGGGTCGCCTGTCGCGACTGCTGCTGGCATACAGATCTCGTCCGCACTCATTGACTGGGACTCCCCCCGCGCCTCTGTTGATGAAAAGGACTTTAAAAACAAGGCTCTCATTAATCCTCCCAGACATGCACAAAATCGTTGAGGCAAAGCGCCGTAAGCTGACTGAGTACCATGACAGAAATTCGAGGGGGAGATGGAATGAGATAGGAGACAAAGTGTTTGTACTAAACTATGGCAGGGGTCCCAAATGGCTTGCAGGGACAGTAACTGGCAAGGAAAGAAACAGGCTGCTGGTAGCACAAATGGACAATGGCCAAACCTGCCAGAGACATGTAGACCAAGTCAAAAGCAGATTTACCAACAACACTGCGGAACCAGAGGCAGACTACAATGTGGAACTCGCACCACACCTGGTGGACAGACAAAGGGAACAACCTGAGGAAAGGGCAATCCCAAAAGACAGCCCAGGCGAGCCAACAACAATCACACCAATCGAAACAGACAGCCCAGGCGAGATACCAGCAACCACACCCAAAGAAAAACAGACACCAAGGCAAACAACTGAACCACAACTCAGACACTCCATGCGAGAGCGTAGACCGCCTGAGAGACTTAACCTATAAAGACAATAAGACCTTGGGGGTGGGTGATGTCATGTATCTTACATTATTATATATAACTATATCCTAACATGCTATACATGACTGTAATAAGATATGACCTGTAACCACCAGCATACCTTACCACCAGGGGTGCACTTGTAGGAGACACTGGGATACCTGTCCCAGACAGGTATATAAGGACAGGTCTCAGGCAAGTGCAGCATTCCAGAGCTGTGAAATAAAGGTGCAGGTCCAGAGTGACCTTGACTTCAATACATGCCTTGTGTGAATCTGTACTGAGGGGACAGGACTTTACAGGTTAAAAACAGGAGAGAAACTTAAAAACAGAGGGGACAAATGAGGAAATACTAGAGAGAGAGTAAACTGAGGAGAGACCATCGGTGAAAACAAAATGGAAATAAAATAAAAATGGAAGTAAGCAAACTAGAGAGCAACTGCTTAGGATATCCTTCATCAATGCACAACTTATTTAATGATTACTGTGGTTATCAAACCAACCATTACAATAATTCACATATTCATCTCGTCATTTATACTGTGATGGTAGTTATGGAGATGAGTCATGCTTCCAGGATGTGCATGGAAGCCTTCACATACCTTGGTCATCCTTGTGAGGTCATTAAATCTTATCCAGCACTGTGTGGGCGCGTGTGAAGTGGTGGACTGCTTGTGCCACCTCCTTACATAACACCTGTGCTCAGTAGCCCAGGAGACATTCCCTCCTTGCCCTTATTTGCAAGTAGCATGTCCGTGCAGTCATCTGAAAACCTGAGGAGCTCTTTTGACAGCTGAACCCCACCCCCACCGGTTGCTCCCCCTTTGTGCCATCCTTCAGAAGTTCCTGCTGTTTTTTGATTTTTTGGAAGCCAGGTGTGCAGTTTATTGGGGTAGGTGAATCCTGCAGCATTTTATACTCTACAATCGTGTAGTATTTCTCTTTCTCCCAGTGATGGTAAGCCAGTCGAGAGTGCGGAAATTGGGCTGGTCCCAGAAAAATGAGACAGGTTTCAAGGTGTATCCTGTGGGTGGACAGAATTTCTTCCGAGTTTCCAGCAGGTGGAGGAATATTCAGTCCAGCACTGTCTGTACTTCAGGTTGCAATTACACAACAGGATTTGTGTTTTTGTGTATTTAATATCTTTAAAACAAGAATCCATAATGACCACAGAATTCTAAGTGTTTAGATCAACACTTTTTTAATTTTTTATGGTTTTGGTATATGTCATGCTACATTAACACACAATTACACAGCATATTTGTTACTTAACATAAATAAATTTCATGTCATTAAATGTCTTCATAATATTTTGGTTCCTGGAACAAGGTGAAAAATTCAAAGAAAATGTTACCGCGGAGAGCCAACATTTATTTTCCTACCCTATCTGAAAGGATTGCCAGTTAGTGCTTTGGAGGAATTCGGCAGGATATCAAACACGTTATTGCATGAGATGCTGAGCACGCAGTTAACCAGGAAGTTTTACACACAAGCCTCGGTTTGTTCAGATTGCACTTGGCAGGGAAATAACATCTGCTGCTACCCTTCTAATAAACCTGTCCAAAGATACATTAGACCGTTTACTGCAGTACACCAGCGCCTTTAGCAGAATAGAACCTGAACACCAGATAAATCTGTGCTATACAATAACCACACCATGTAGTTACAATTGTTCCTTTGGTTTTCTTGCCACAACCACATGAGAGTTGGGGATCTTTTTCATACAGTTTTGCACTGCCACCTAAAGGCTGAAACAGAAAAGAGTGCAAATTTTGCTGAGTGCCGAAGGAAAGTCTGGTAATAGCAACAATTCATAGACTGAAGGATTATTAATACAGTTGGATATCGTTTATGTCCTGTGTCACAAATTAAACTTTCACAAAATGTCTAATCTTTTAATGAAATTATTAATGTGTTACTAATTTCTTCAACTTGATTAACTAGGTGCAATTGAATACAACTTTAGCTATGGGACGCTGGACCTCCATTTACTATTTTTTGGCATATATAATTCTCATCTTGTCCATCTTTTCCACAAAACATGGGATGTGCAATTTCTGGGAGCCCGCTCCATCGCTAAAGGTGCGATGGTTCATGACTACCACCCATCAGTATGCACCAGCTCTGACCCCATCCCAGGTCCTGGGGTCAAGGTAATTTGCATAAAACAGTGGGCATCTATGCTACTTCTGGTGTTTCCTGGGCTTCTGCCCGATGGTGTGGGGTGGGGGCAATTTGTCAGTGGCATCTTGTTGCTCCATCGGGGGAGTAGGGTGGGCTGTTCCTGCTGAAGAACTGAAATATTTAATAAATAAATGTGCAATTTTTCAGTTTGAGCATTCCCAATAGCAATTGGTTGCTCTATCCTTTCTGACCTTAGCATAGAGGGGGAGAGCGGGGTCGACATAACAGGCACCTGTACCCCATGCTCAACAGAATTTCTCAAGAAAAAGGGGCAGAGACGCACCAGAACAAAGTCCTGCCCCAAATTCTGACCTGCACAGCTGCCTGGCATATGCTGCCACATTGCCCTTCCAGGCCTGGAAATTCCAGGGCCATGAAATTCAATTGTCAGAAGGAGAGCTCAGGGAGTTAGCTCCAATCTCGTGAGTTTCCACCAAACTTTGCAGCCTGACAGTTTGAAACTAACCTCAGATTGAGGAGATGTCAGCATCTGTAAAACTGAACACAAATTGCCCATTGTGGTCTGTCTTTTTGTTCCACTCCAATGGCAATTAAAGTCAATGATTAAATGCACATACCTTAAAATATTGTAAGATTTACGACTTTTGGTAGAGTCCAGATATAATCATCTCCTAACCACCCTCCATAAATTCTCATATGCAGTTACACCTGTATTTAAAATCAACTACCAATAATAATAACCCAACCACACCTCCCCTGCAGTTGTAAGCCTGCACCTACACAGGCGTCACCTACCCTGACAAACTGCACACCTGGTCTCCTACCACTGGCCTATTTATTATGTTCTTTTGCCACAGAAACAAAGCATATAGGGTCAATTTCCTTGGGCCTCCTTCACCCATGTGCTTACTATACAAAGTGCACCAGAAGTGCATTCTGCACAAAAACTGTCCTGTATGTCCCTATTTCCTGTTATTGCTTATTTAAATATTGTGCATGATATGCAGGTGAATGTCATTGTTGGATGGGAGAAGTGATGCACAGGAAATCGGAGACTGCTGGCACATTGAAGGTGTGCAGCAGCTTCAAGGGACTGCTACATTTAGGACTGGTTCCGGAGCCTTTTATATGCTATTTTAGCAACATTGATTTACCTGGGTCACTCTGTAGCAGTACTTTATTCTCAGCATTATAGTACTCTTGAATGATAATTTTATCACATTACATTGCCTTGCAAAGGCTGCTATTTCCCTGTAGAGGAAGCTGCAATGTTTCTTAGTAAGGCTGGAAGAATGAGAGCACATTGCCTTGACAGCAAAACTGCTGAGCAATTTTCTCTGTAACTGGAGCTAAGGAGGTCTTCTTTCATTGCTATGAACAAAAAAAGTCCCTAAGCCTGTAGGTCAGAGAGTATTGCAAGAGGTGGCAAAGTGGTTAACACTAGCAGCACAGCTCTCAGGATCTGGCTACAGTGTAGGAAAAAAAAATCAATGGTCGCAACAGGACAATGGCGGGCCTTTGAAATCTTGTGTGACATAACGTGATCGGCAACCTCAAACATGAATTTTCTCTCCTTACCCACATCTTCATCTGTGTGTTCATCAGAACCCACAAAATTAGAATTATGGTCAAGGGCAACCCACTGACTCCACCATTCCTTTACCCTCGCCTTTGTGGTCCAACCATTCTCCATTGTAAACCCTCGCATGATCCCTTTCCAACATAGAATGTGTCATTTGCCATACATTCAACAGTTAATTAATGCTTGCTTTATTCTCAGCAGAAGGCAGCACACAACAGGAGAGTGATGACTGCCACCAGATGGAGCCAAAAACACTGCATGAACTAACAGCATTTGTGGTGTCCCTGCGCCTTGCTACTGAATCACACGAGGCATGTACTGCAGACACGGTCACTGCGTGACCTTTCTTTATTCCCAGGACCAAGAAGTGATGACCCTGCGTGGGACCTCCCTTTAAATATCAGAGTGCCCAGGTGAGGAGTGTCTCCCACAAGTTCACCCCCCCGTGGTCAAGGTGTGCATTTCCAGGACATATATACAGTGTACAGTGTGGTTGCATGAAGGTTACAGTTACATGAAGGTTACAGTTGTATGAAGGTTGCATACATGACATCACCTCCCCCCTCACGTCTTTGTGTCAAAGGTTAAGTCTTTCAGGTGGTCGACGCTCTCTTGTGGAGCGCCGCAGTTGGGGCTCTGGTGGCTGAGCCTTGGCATGCATCTCGGTCACCTGAGGTGATTCCGGCCTGTCCGGGCTGGCCGCAGGGACTGTGCATGTTTGTGAATGTCCTTATTACTCGTCCACTGGCAGTGGTGTGGGTAACATCTCATGCTCTTCCTCAGGTTCCTCCATGTCTATGCTGAACCTTTTCTTTACTTGGTCCAAGTGTTTGCGGCATATCTGTCCATTGTTGAGTCTAACCACTATGACCCTATTCCCCTCTTTGCCAATTACGGTGCCCTCAAGCCACTTGGGTCCCAAAGCATGGTTAAGAACAAATACCGGGTCATCAATTTCTATACACCTCTCCCCTGCGTTTTGATCATGGCACTCTGTTTGGGACTGGCACTTGCCCTCAACAATGTGACAGGACTGGATGAACGAGGGACAGCCGTGTTTTAAGCGCGTGTTTCATGAGTAGTTCCGCTGGCGGGACTCCCGTGAGCGAATGTGGGCGGGACCTGTAGGCCAGCAGGAGGCGCGATAGGTGGTACTGAAGGAAGGGTCCTTGGATACGGAGCATGCCCTGTTTTATGACTTGGACCGCACGTTCTGCCTGGCCATTGGAAGCCGGCTTGAACGGCGCTGTCTGGACGTGTTTGATGCCATTACCTGACATAAACTCCTGGAATTCATGGCTGGTGAAGGACGGGCCATTGTCGCTGACCAGAATGTCCTGCAAGCAGTGGGTCGCGAAAACCGTACGCAGACTCTCCACGGTGGTGGATGTCGTGCACGAGTTTAATATGATGCACGCGATCCATTTCGAGTATGCATCGACAACAATCAGGAACATTTTTCCCATGAACGGACCCGCGTAGTTGACGTGAACATGTGCCCATAGCCTGGTGGGCCAGGGCCACGGACTGAGTGGGTCCTCCCTGGGGGCATTGCCCAGCTGGGCACTCGTCGTGCACCTGCGAACCCGGTGTTCCAGGTCTGAGTCAATTCCCGGCCACCATACATGTGACCGGGCAATGGCCTTCATTAGCACAATGCCAGTGGAGTTCCCTGATGAATGCTTCCCTTCCTTTCTGGGGCATGACTACCCGGCTGCCCCATAGCAAGCAGTCGGCTTGGATGGAGAGCTCATCCATCAGTATGTGAAACGGTTTGACCTCCTCGGGCACGCCCCGTGTGCGGGCGCCCAGTCGCCAGTCAGAACACATTTCTTTATCATGGATAGGAGGGGGTCCCTGTTGGTCCAGATTTTGATCTGGCGGGCTGTGATAGGGGAGCCTGCGGTGTCAAAAGCCTCAACGGCCATGACCATCTCAGCGCTTTGCTCCGACGCCCTCTCAGTGGTGGCCAGTGAAAGCCTGCTGAGCGCGTCAGTGCAATTCTCGGTGCCTGGCCGGTGCCGTATGGTGTAGTCATAAGCAGCCAGCGTGAGAGCCCATCGCTGTATGCGAGCTGACGCATTGGCATTGACAACCTTGCTGTCGGACAACAGGGATATTAACGGCTTGTGGTCTGTTACTAGCTCGAATCGCCTACCGAAAAGATACTGGTGCATCTTTTTCACCCCGTAAACACAAGCGAGTGCTTCCTTTTTGACCATGCTGTATCCACGCTCTGCCTGGGAGAGTGACCTGGAGGCATAAGCCACCGGTTGGAGTCGGCCGTCATCATTACCCTGCTGCAACAACACACCCAACGCCATAGGATGATGCATCACACGTTAAAACCAATTCTTTACAGGGGTCGTACAAGGTCAACAGCTTGTTAGAACAAAGCAGGTTCCGCACCCTATTGAAAGCCCGTTCTTGACCGTCCCCCCAAAACCATTCACAACCTTTACGCAAGAGCACGTATAGCGGCTTCAACAATGTTCTTAAGTTCGGCAGAAAGTTCCCAAGATAGTTCAAAAGTCCCAGGAATGATTGCAACTCCGATGTGTTGCCGGATCTGGGCGCCTGGCGGATCGCCTCCGTTTTAGCTTCGGTGGGCCGGATCCCATCTGCAGCAACTCTCCTGCCCAAAAACTCGATCTCTGGGGCCAAAAACACACTTGGGCTTTTTCAACCGCAAGCCTACCCGGTCCAGTTGGCATAGCACCTCCCCCAGGTTTTGGAGGTGTTCCTCGGTGTCTCGACCGATTAGGATGTCATCTTGGAATACGATCATTCCAGGAATGGATTTAAGCAAGCTTTCCATGCTCCTCTGAAAGATAGCGGCCGCCGAACGAATGCCAAACGGTCACCTGTTGTAGATAAATAGCCCCTTGTGCGTCGTGATGGTGATCAGAAGCTTGGATTCTTCAGCCAGTTCCTGAGTTATGTAGGCCGAAGTGAGGTCCAACTTGGTAAACAGCTTGCCACCTGCCAGCATGGCAAAAAGGTCCTCCGCTCTCGGAAGCGGGTATTGGTCCTGCAGTGTCACTCGGTGATGGTGGTCTTATAGTCGCCACAAATCCTGACCGAGCCATCCGCTTTGAGAACAGGAACGATGGGGCTTGCCCAGTCACTGAATTCAACAGGCAAAATTATGCCCTCTCTGAGCAGTCTGTCCAATTCACTTTCAATTTTCTCACGCATCACATACGGCACCGCTCTGGCTTTGTAGTGTACTGGTCTGGCGTCCAGGGTGATGCATATCATTACTTTGGTGCCCTTGAAAGTCCCGACACCGGGTTGAAACACTGCCCTGAATTTCTGTAGCACCTGTGAGCATGAGCTTCGCTCCACAGATGAAATGGCGTGCACATCCCCCCATTTCCAGTTCATCTCGGCTAGCCAGCTCCTCCCCAAAAGTGTGGGGCCATTTCCCAGGACAATCCAGAGTGGCAGCCGGTTCTCTGATCCATTATGTGTTACCACCAGGTTTGCACTGCCTAGCACTGGGATGGTCTATCTGGTGTACGTCCGTAGCTGCGTGTCAATGCATTCCAGTTTTGGCCTGTTAGCTGTGTGGCCATAGTCTCTCAAATTGTTGGGCACTCATAAGGGACTGGCTGGCTCCTGTGTCCAGCCTCATGCGCACTGGGATGCCATTCAATAAAACTATCATGGGTGGCGTTTTGGTATATGAGCTGTGAATGTCAACCACATGAACCCGCTGAACTTCAGCATCCATGGCTTTGTCCCAAGCATCATTCTGCATTGCAGGCCCCTCGTCTGGTTCCTCTGTCTCAGATTAGCCTCGCTACAGCCTTTCTGCACATTCTGGCCAAGTGTCCACTGGTGTTGCAATTCCTACCAGATAAATTGCTGGAACCTGCAGCTTTTCGCAATATGTCTACCCCCACACCTCCAGCATGAGCTGAGGTTGTTGTTAAGAAAAGGACTGTTAACAGGCATTCCCCTCTGATTGTCCCTTTGGTTATTTCTAAGCGCTCTGATGGTGGGTATCAATAGTCCCATCACGGGACCCATTGTTCCTCGAGATGGCGTGAATTGCCAATCCCCTTTCCATTGTCCCTGTTGCGGGCCCACCCTAGAGTCTGTTGCTGCCTGGCCGGTTTCAAAATGCCCTTGTCTGCAGCGGGGTCCTGAGCCGCGTTCACAATGTTAACTCCCTGGTTCATCGCCACGTTGGAACCAGAGCCATGTGCGTAAATTAGCTTGGTCTCCTATTCCCCTGCCATGAAGGTCTGAGCTATCAACACCGCCCCTTCTAAAGTCAAGTCCTTGGTCTCTATGAGCTTCCTGAAAATCTCGGCATGACTAATGCCCTCAATGAAGAAATCCCTTAACATCTCCCTCCTGCAGGAATCTGTGAACTTAGAGACTGGCCAAGCGCCGCAGGTCCGCAACGAAGTCAGATGTTTTATCCCTCCCGATGCCGGTGTGTGTAGAACCGGTGCCGGGCCATGTGTATGCTACTCATCGGTTTGAGACGCCCACTGATCAGCTGGCTGAGCTCTTCGAAGGACTTGTCCACCGGCTTCTTGGGTGCGAGGTCTTTCATCATCGCATACGTTTTTGTTCCGCAGCTGGTCAGTAGATGCGCCCTCCGCTTGTCAGCCGCTGCCGCTCCCAACCAGTCCTTCGTGACGAAACTCTGCTGGAGTCTCTCAACGAAGTCGTCCCAGTCCTCACCCACACAGTAATGTTCCTCTGTGCTACTGGTGGCCATCCTCGTGGTTCGGTGATTCCCGTTTCTCGTCGCCAAATGTGATGTCCCTGCACCTTGCTACTGAATCACACGAGGCATGCACTGCAGACACGGTCACTGTGTGACCTTTCTTTATTCCCAGGACCAAGAAGTGATAACCCTGCGTGGGACCTGCCTTTAAATACCTGAGTGCCCAGGTGAGGAGTGTCTCCCACAAGTTCACCCCGTGGTCAAGTGTGCATTTCCAGGACATATATACAGTGTACAGTGTGGTTGCATGAAGGTTACAGTTACATGAGGGTTACATACATGACAGTGTTCAAGGAGATGATGGGACAAATTCAGGGAAGAAACCTGAAGGAGCAGAGAGGAGTTGGGAAAGCTGGAGGCTTTTCCCCAGTTCAGCATTGATACCATCTGCTCATTAGCTCCATCACCTTTCCCCAAAACTCTGACTTGCATGTTGACATCCTAAAGCAATTTAAGCACAACTGGTAGTTGACTACTATTGTCTGACAAGGTGTTTGGAGGAATGAACCTATGTTCCTCTATGTCTTTTTAGGTGCAGCAGAGGAAACTGACCCTGAACCCTCACTGGACTCTTCATCAAACAACACAGCTTTGTACAGTCCTCTGCTTGAATACTATCACTTTTTGCAGTTGTGTTGGCCCCTCTCCAATGACAGTCATCTGTCTCCTGTTGTCACACCATCACAATTTGTCAATCAGTGTGGATATCTGAACGGAATATATGGAATTAAGGACAGTAAAGTAAACGGGATATATGAAAATGTATAAGCCATGGAAGAATAGCTGGGAGAATGTCAGATTGCAAATAGCGCAACATCAGCTTAGCTAACAGTCTGTCTCAAGGTTTCAAGTCACTAATCCTGCCAATAATATATAATTGTAACATGAAATACATCTGCAGAATTGCAAGGTCTCAGTAAATAAATAGTCACACCATTAGATTGAAACATTTGGAGGCAATACTTAAGCTTTCAAGAAGAACATCTCATATAGATTGACTAATGAGTGACTGAGTTAGACTGTCAATCCATTTGTATTTTGTTATCTGATTTCAAAACTGTATAACTGTTAACGCTTTACGATGTAACTTCACCTATCCGTAGGGAGTGTGTACGCTCTATCCAGAGAGTATATCTTCTGTCTGATAGGTCTTACTGGCCGGTAATAAAGACTGCTTTGTTCAAAGCACAAGAGGTATTCGACTCAGTAATTTTACTGAACCAGATTGAGGTAAAAGAATCCAGGAATTAACATTTGGTGTCAGAAGTGGGATCTCAACGGACGACTGCCGAAAACTTGCGAATTAAGAGCCAGACTAGCCTTGGACGAGACGAGGGGAAAATGGCCACTGGAGTGAGTATGATTTCAATACTGCTCCAGTTTCCCCCGGTTTCAAAAGTCTGAGGAAAGTTTAGCCACTCGCTGGTTCTCAGGTAGTGTCTGAACGAGATCCAGGACAATCTGGTGAATACCTTTCAAACTTAGAATAGGGATAGAGATAGGGAAATTGTGCGATGACGCAAACCAAGCGGCGACTTGGAAAGGGAAAGATAGTTAGAGCTAGATAGGGATAGATGATCAATCATGGATCCAAAAAAAATTAATAGGAAAGAAAAGAGACTCTTGTGAATGTCTGTTTAAATGAGAAATGCTTCTGTGACTTTTACTGTAAAAAAAAAGCTGGGGAGTTGTGGTTTGTTTTATCTCAAACAGAATGAAAGTTTGTTTTAACCCTTCGTAGTGTTGTCCTGTATGTGGGAAGTTTAAGAGTGTGAACCTTATTGAATTACGTATATTCGGATGATAAGTTGCGGAGCCAGGAAATGCCCAAAGGATAGATTTGTTAAAAAAAAGAAAAAATTACATGGTCCCGGTGGTTAAAGAAAAAAGAAAAACTTGTTGAAAGAAAACATTCAGAGAAGGCACAGCAAAACAACTGAGAGGGATTCAAAAGGATTTTAAAAAAAAAATTATATTAAATAACACGACCTTGAGGCTGGAACAATTGAGATAACGAAAAGCAGTCCACAGCCTACGTGCCAGACTTCTCTCTAGTTATAAAAAAAAGTAACGTACTAAATAGGTGCTGAAAGAAAAAAAAAAATGTTCTGAGATTTTAAATTATGAAAAATATAAAATCACTCCTGTCCAGTTGGCAGAAAAACTCCATTAAATTAGGGCTTTCATTGACTGATTGAATTTAAACTGCGCAGTAACGTCAAAGGATAGGGAAATTTGGAGACTAAAATAAATTAATTGAGGCTCATAAGAAATCAAAATTAGAAAATTAGGCTCACAGGGAATAAAATGGGGATTTAAATAGAGGATAGGTGTTCAACTCAGGTACGACGTCGACCTTGTATATCACTTGGCCCGTCTAGGCTCTGATTGAATTTAAAAAAAAACCCCGCAGCAACTCGGAAGGTAGGGCCGACGCGAACGCGCGGCCGAGAGAAGGGCCGAAGCGAACGCGCAGCGACGTAAACGCGCAGTGACGCCGACGCGTAGTGACGCAGAGGCGCAGCAACGCGAATCGCGAAAGTCAGTGCTAATGGCAGTAAGTCTGTAAGTCTTAAAGTGTTTAGAGTTTTAAGTTTAGTATTAAGATCGCACGGCTATGCGGACCGTGCGGTGATGCGGGTAATTTTGTAGATCGTGCGGCTATGCGGACCGTGCGGTGATGCGGGTAATTTTGTAGATCGTGCGGCTATGCGGACCGTGCGGTGATGCGGGTACGTGTTAGAAGTCTTTGTCTATTTTGTAGATCGCGCGGCTATGCGGACCGTGCGGCGATGCGGGTAAGTGTTTAAAGTAAAGTTAAAGTATCTTAACTCGCGCGGCGACGCGAGCCACGGGTCGACGCGGATTGCGCGGCGACGTGAACTGCGAGGCAACGCGGATTGCGGGGCGACGTGAACTGCGAGGCGACGTGGTAGTTTAGTATTAAGATCGTGCGGCGACGCGGACCGTGCGGTGATGCGGGTAAGTGTTAGATTTGGAGTTAGTTAAAGTCCGTGTTAGTTCTGTAAAGTCTGTGTCTATTTGTAAGTTTGTTTAAATTGCACGACGACACGAACGCGTAGCGACACAGTAATACGAGGGGCAGTGTGAAAATGGGAAATCAGTTAGATAAAACCACGGATGCGGATAGTCCGCTACAAAAGTTATGTGAGGAATTCCCTGAAAGAGCTGAAGACTTTAGAAAATTATCAGGAGCCCTGAACAAATTATTAGGGGATGACCAGTGGCCTCTAAGTGACACTAGAAGCGTAGAGGTAAAAAAAAAAAGCACAGGGATTAATTTGGAGAAGGGGACGAGGAAAAGGGGATAAAAAAATTTAATTGCAACCTGGCGACATTATTGTCAGAAATTAAAAGATGCATCACTTCTATCGAGTTGGCAAACAATGCTATTAAATTAGGACTTGCATTGACAGAGGGAACACATGTTAAAACTGTAGACGTCTTTAAAAAAAAAGAATGAATGTGCGCACGAGAAACTTGCTAAGAGATCCTCTGGGACCTCTGAGAAAGGTATTGATCAACTACAAGTTAAAATGGCTGGCTTTGTGTTAACCGAGGCTGATGATGAAATTGATGAGTGGCCACTGACTCAGCGCCCAACGGCGCCTCCCGCACCCCCTGGCCTCTTGCTCCAGTCCTCTTCCCAACACCCTCCACCTAACACTCCAGTAAAAAAGAGTTAGGAACAACCACATATCACCAAAGCAACAAACCCAAACTGACTCCTCATCCTCTGATAGCGATTCGGATCCCCAGTTTACAAGCAATACAGCCGAAAGGACCAGATCTCACACTCGAAAGGGCAGAACTATATCTCAACATCACAAACAGTCCCGTAAATCTTCTAGTCAACCTACCAGTCCAAGTTGTGAAAGACATAGCAAACACCCCCGCCGATCGAGACGCAGAACTGTCAAGCAGTCAGACAGCTCTGAAACATCCTCCGGCCTGGAAATGATTTCCAAGATCCCAAAGTCCCGACACCAATTCCCTGTCAGACCAATGCCAAACCCTGATGCACAACAAGCTGCAGACCACCTCTCTATAGATGTCTGTGATCTTCAAACAACTATTTGATTGCTCACGCTATCCGGACAGATGGAAAGGGCAGTTAGATATTATTGGCAGAAAAAGAAAGGGGAGGGGGGAGGTGCGCCCCCAACCCGGGTCAAGACTGAATACGTGACTAGAAAGGAAGAGCCATCTCGGGAGGAAGGATCAATAGAACCGCAGTGTTGCATACAGGATTGGATGGATAAGCAAGGATACGGTTATACTAAACAACCAAACGGCCCGAGCCCTGCTAATAAACCTCCCTATTGTCCCCGGCATGGTATGGGAAGAGGCCGGGACTGGGTAAGAGGAATTGACTGTTTTAATTGTGGGCAGGAAGGACATTGGAATAAAAAATTGCCCCTACCGTCAGCATGGAAAAGGAAGAGGAGGAAGAACAGGGGGGCAAGGGGGGAGAGGAAGATCTTACACTAACTTCTCCCAGAACAACCCCTTTGGTCAATTGTCCCCCGATTGACTACGCAGCTTGATTGTGCAGGGATCCTCCCCGGACGACGAACCCATTCTGAATGAGTGGCAACCCTTTTTGATAGATACGGGAGCCTTCATGTCTTCTGTACAATCAAAGCTTAAACTCCCTGCTTCTACTGAAACACAGGAACTTTCAGGATTCCTGGGACAAATCTCGACATTCCCAGTGTCAGAACCGGTTAAAATGGGTTACCAGGAAGAATCGGTGGAACATCGAGTTGTTATCACAACCAATCTGGACTGTAACTTGATGGCTAGAGACCTCCTTTGCAAATTCCAGTTGCATTTGGAGTGTGGAGATAACGGGATTATTGTAAAACAGGAAACCCTTAAGCGGCAGTATTATACCACTAGAACCCCTCAGTGGTGGTCTCTGGACCTGCCGCAGGCACCCTGTCACGTGACCCTAGCATACGATCCCAGTGGAAAGAATCAGGTCCTGCAGAACTTTTATCAGGATCACGAAGGGGAAGTGAAGGGAATTCTATTAAGGGCTAGAGTGACTGGACTGGAAAGAGAGGCAGATTTTGTGGAAGTGGATAAGAATCTGTGGAAACAGCCCCTAACAATGGCACCGCATATTGCTCGTGAAGTATTAGCCCCTCACCATGCTAAAGATTTGGGAGTTATGGTACACAAGGCCATAGATGAGGCTGACCCTACCAGCCGGGATGTGCAAATCGTAAAACATTAACAACTCTATGGCATCATACTGGCTCGGACATACCTGACTATGTGGATCCTCATGTGTGGGCAGAGGACCCCTCCCAAGTGGGTTATACTCCCATTAATTGAGATCCCAGTGCAGGGCAATGTGGACTGGCCCTCTATCCGACAGAACCCACTGAAATCACAGGCAATCCTAAACTGACTTTTCGGCACTGTACTGCAATTAATCCGGCCTGTTTTCTTACTGAGCCACCCCAAGATGAGGAAGAACCCAGTCATGATTGCTTATCTTTAATTTAAGAGGCCACATCAGTCAGGGAAGATTTAGTTGATGTACCAATGGAAGATCCAGACTGTATTCTTACTGAGCCAACCAAAGATGAGGAAGAACCCAGTCATGATTGTTTATGTATGTTGACGGAAGTACTTCTATTAATCCAGAAGATACACGAATCTCAGGATACGCCATAGTAAACCAGGAGAATCAGGTCTTGGAATCTGCCACTTTGAAACCGCCTATTCTGCTCAACAAGCTGAACTATTCGCCCTCACCCGAGCCTGCATCTTGGCCAAAGATCTCAAAGTCAATATCTATACCGACTCTAGGTATGCCTTTGGGGTGGCGCATGATTTCGGACAATTATGGAAAAATAGGGGATTCCTAACCTCACAGGGGAATGAGATATCTCATAAACAGTTAGTATCTGATTTGTTGCAAGCCCTCATGTTCCCCAAACGCATTGCCATTGTACCAAGAGGCCAAACAGGCCTCTCGTGACCAACAGATGGTAGTGCCCAAAATTATGAGTCAGATTAAAAATCCTGCAAAGGATAAGTTAGCCTCGGAAAAACCAATGCCAACCATCCAAGATGTTATAAAAGCACAGGGGGACGCTCCTGAAAAAGATAAACTGTTGTGGAAATATTATGCATGTACTTATGACAATGTTTCTAAACTCTGGACCACTCCCGCGGAACAGACTTGCATGTCTGACGAGTTGGCCTCATGGGTTATAGAATGTCTGCATTTTGCTACTCATTGTGGAGCAAGGACCACGAGTGACACACTTTTGGCTACTTGGTGGCACCCTAAACTCCAGGCGCTCACCCAGAACATCAGTAGTCGTTGCCTGGTTGGCCAGCAACATAATCCAGGGAAGGGAGTCCCCTGTGATTGGGGTAAAACGCCCCTACCCGAAGGTCCCTTTGAGACATTTTAGTTGAACTACATTGAGTTGCAAAAAGTTCAGTGTTACAGATATGTGTTAGTAATAGTAGATGTGTTTAGCAGATGGATTGAAGCCTACCCTAACCTGGACAATAAGACTCAGACTGTTGTTAAGGTGTTAATGAGGGAAATTGTTCCTAGATATGAGATCTCAGCTAGACTGATGACCACCTATGTTCTTTCTCTGACTCAGGCTCTGCGACTAGTTCACAACCAGGTTCAAGATGCTCACCTCGACCTCCCAGTTTTACCCGAATTGTCCCTCGTGGCACCAGGGAAGTATGGATTCGGAAGGGATTAGAGCCACAATAGGAGGGGCCTTTTTAGGTGTCACTCACTACCCCTACTGCAGCCAAGGTTGAGGGGAAAAGTGCCTGGGTTCACCTGCACCACTGCAAGCTCATCACCATTTAAACAAATTTTGCTGGTTAGTCTAATTCCTGTTTCTGTTCCAGATCTCCTCCTCCCTATAGCTGAACAATGCAGTTGAAGGAGGATCAGTTTGAACTCTTACCTGTCAGACAGCCAAATACACTGACGGAAACCTGAAGGGAAACGTGAAAACAGAACTCTTTTTATCAGCTAAATAATTGGACTATTTATAAGATGAGATTGTGTCTGTATGCTACTGTCTGCATAATAGTGTTGATATATGACAGTTTTGGTGCACGGGAAGGAAGACAAAGGCGAGAGCTCCATGTAAACACCTTTTTGTATATGTCTTACGTTTATGCGGAAAAAGGGCACTTCACTAGATGCTGGGTGTGTTCACATATCCCTATACATTCAAAAGGGGGAATTCCTTTGCGCACCGTTCCCCTGACCCTAACTGAGACTGTTAGATGGATTCAAAGAAACGATATTGGAACAGGTAGCTAACCGCACTGCTGAGGCTCTGGAGGGCATCACAGCTGAAATGGTAGCGATAAGGACCGTAGCATTACAAAACCGAATGGCCCTCGATTACCTGTTAGCTGAGAAAGGGGGAACGTGTGCCCTGATAGGATCTGAATGTTGCACTTACATTCCTGATAGTTCAGAAAACATAACCCACCTTGCCGATCACATAAGGAGGGAGGTGAAAAAGTTATCCACACCAGCAAAAGAACTTAGCAGGTTTGATTGGTTTCTGGGTGGATCTTGGAGATCCTATCTAATACATGGCGCAATTGTTCTCATCATAATAATTACCTGCTGTTTGATTGTTGGTTGCCTTAACCTCTGCTGTAAAGCAATGACAAGGTTAGCAGACCCTCTTGTGGTCAAGGGTTCCCGGGTTATGATCCAACAAACTAGAGAACTACTCAACAATGCAATACTCATAGAATGATCCTAAATGTTATCATAGAATGATAAAAGGGGGGATGTGGATATCTGAACGGAATATATGGAATTAAGGACAGTAAAGTAAACGGGATATATGAAAATGTATAAGCCATGGAAGAATAGCTGGGAGAATGTCAGATTGCAAATAGCGCAACATCAGCTTAGCTAACAGTCTGTCTCAAGGTTTCAAGTCACTAATCCTGCCAATAATATATAATTGTAACATGAAATACATCTGCAGAATTGCAAGGTCTCAGTAAATAAATAGTCACACCATTAGATTGAAACATTTGGAGGCAATACTTAAGCTTTCAAGAAGAACATCTCATATAGATTGACTAATGAGTGACTGAGTTAGACTGTCAATCCATTTGTATTTTGTTATCTGATTTCAAAACTGTATAACTGTTAACGCTTTACGATGTAACTTCACCTATCCGTAGGGAGTGTGTACGCTCTATCCAGAGAGTATATCTTCTGTCTGATAGGTCTTACTGGCCGGTAATAAAGACTGCTTTGTTCAAAGCACAAGAGGTATTCGACTCAGTAATTTTACTGAACCAGATTGAGGTAAAAGAATCCAGGAATTAACATTAGCAGCCAGCAACATCCACCTCAAGGGATTCAGAGAATGAGGGTGTCGCACAGAGCACACTAGCAGAGTATGGAATGGAGGGAACATAAGAATTAGGAGCAGGAGCCATTCAATAAGATCGTAGCTGATCTTCGACCTCAACTTCATTTTCCTGCCCTTAGTTCCCCGAGAGTCTAAAAATCTATCTATCGCAGCCTTGAATATACTCAACGATTCAGCATCCACAGTCCCTTGGGGTAGAGAATTCCAAAGATTCACAACCCGCTGAGTGAAGAAATTCCTCCTCATCTCAGTCTTAAATGGCCGACCCCTTATCCTGAGACTATGCCCCCTAGTCCTAACACTCCAGCCACAGGAAACAACCTCTCAGCATCTACCCTGCATGACCTCACCACTATGGAGGGGACAGTGCTGGCCATTCTTGGCAGGGGCATGGCTGAGCCTGTGGCTAGCGCCAGGGCTGAAAGAATACAAGATGCCGGTATCGTCATACATTATCCTCCTTCTCACAACGCATTTTCCTCATCCTACAATCTCTTCTGATTTGCAAACTGCACATGGTGTAAGCATGTGCCTCTTACTTCCCCCCACTCCCCTCACCACAACCCTGCCCTTGTGACTTTCTCATTTCAGACACCCAAGAAATCTAGCCCGCCCAGTCAATGGTTGAACAAGAGGGAGAGGAGAGCGAAGAAGAAGAAGAAACACCGTCACTCGATTACGCACTCCCAGCCACCAGCTCAGATACTGACACTCCGTGTACATTGGAGGATAGGTTAGACACAGGATCTGGATGCGGTGAGACATTGAGCACGACTGGGCTGCTACCAGGTCTCCGGAGTGCGAGGTCGCACACGAGTTCTGCTGCACAGGACTCAGATGAAGACTTCGATAGGGCAGCCTACAGACGAACACTGAAGGGTATGCAAAATGAAATGTTTGCATTGGCAAGCCTGCCAGAAAGCCTGAATCCAATGTCAAGGAGCATGGAGGAGTCCAGCTCTAGCTTTGCACAGGGCTTTTGACAGAGCTGAATTTCAGAGGTGAGGTGAGAGTGACTGCCTTTGACATTAAGGCAGCATTTGACTGAATGTGGTATCATCGAGCCCTAGTAAAAGTGAAGTCAATGGGAATTAGACACAACCTAGCATAAAGGACGATGGCTGGGGTTGTTGGAGGTCAATCATCCCAGCCCTTAGACATCTCTGCAGGAGTTCCTCAGGGCAGTGTCCTAGACCCAACCATCTTCAGCTGCTTCATCAATGACCTTCCCTACATCAAAAAGGTCAGAAGTGGGGATGTTCGCTGATGATTGCACAGTGTTTAGTTCCATTCTCAACTCAGAAAATGAAACAGTCCATGCCCACATGCAGCAAGACCTGCACGCCATTCAGGCTTGGGCTGATGAGTGGCAAGTAACATTCACGCCACATAAGTACCAAGCAATAACCACCTCTACTTGATATTCAACGGCATTATCATCGCCAAATCCCCTACTATCAACATCCTTGTGCTCACCATCGACCAGAAACTTAACTGGACCAGCCACATAAATAATGTAGCAAAAAGAAAAGGGTCAGAGGCTGGGTTTTCTGTGAGGAGGTTCTCATCTCCTGACTCCCCAAAGCCTTTCCACCATCTACAAGGCTCAAGTCAAGAGTGTGATGGAATACTCTCCACTTGCCTGGATGAGTTCAACTCCAACAACACTCAAGAAGCTTCCAGGATAAAGCAGACCGCCCATTTGGCACACCATCAATCATCATCATCATCGGCAGTCCCTCTTGCTTCCACTCCTGAAGTGAGTTCTTTGGTGGCTGAGCAGTCCAATACAAGAGCCACAGACTCTGTCACAGGTGGGACAGATAGATAGTCGTTGAGGTAAGGGGTGGGTGGGACTGGTTTGCCGCACGCTCTTTCCGCTGTCTGCGCTTGATTTCTGCATACTCGGTGTAGAGACTCAAGGTGCTCAGCACCCTCTCGGATACACATCCTCTACTTAGGGTGGTGTTGGGCCAGGGACTCCCAGGTGTCAGTGGGGATGTTGTACTTTATCAGGGAGGCTTTGAGGGTTTCCCTTTAGCGTTTCCGCTGCCCATCATTGGCTCGTTTGCCGTGAAGGAGCCCCGAGTAGAATACTTGCTTTGGAAGTCTTGTGTCTGGCATGCAGACTATGTGGCCTGCCCAGCGGAGCTGATCGAGTGTGGTCAGTGCTTCAATGCTGGGGATGTTAGCCTGAATGAGGACACTGATGTTGGTGCGCCTGTCTTCCCAGGGGATTTGTAGGATCTTGCGGAGACATCGTTGGTGATATTTCTCCAGCAACTTGAGGTGTCTACTCTACATGGTCCATGTCTCCGAGTCATACAGGAGGGCAGGTATTACTACAGCCCTGTAGACCATGAGCTTAGTGGCAGTTTTGAGGGCCTGGTCTTCAAACACTCTTTTCCTCAGGCAGCTGAAGGCTGCACTGGCACACTGGAGGCGGTGTTGGATCTCATAGTAGATGCCTGCTCTTGTTGATAGGAGGCTCCCGAGATATGGGAAGTGGTCCACGTTGTCCAGGGCCACGCCGTGGATCTTGATGACTGGGGGCCAATGCTGTGCGGTGAGGACAGGATGGTGAAGGATCTTTGACTTACGGATGTTTAGCGCAAGTCCCATGCTTTCGTACGCCTCAGTAAAAAATGTTGACTATGTCCTGGAGTACAGCCTCTGTATGTGCACAGACACAGGCGTTGTCCGCATACTGTAGCTCGACGACAGAGGTTGGGGTGGTCTTGGATCTGGCCTGTAGATGGCGCAGGTTGAACAAGTTCCCACTGGATCTGTAGTTTAGTTCTACTCCAGCGGGGAGCTTGTTGATTGTGAGGTGGGGCATGGCGGTGAGAAAGATTAAGAGGGTTGGGGCGATGACACAGCCCTGTTTGACCCCGGTCCGGACGTGAATTAGGTCTGTGATGGATCCATTGGTAAGGATCACGGCCTGCATGTCGTCGTGGAGCAGGCGGAGGATGGTAACGAACTTTTGGGGCATCCGAAATGGAGGAGGACACTCCATAGACCCTCATGGTTGACAGTGTCAAAGGCCTTTGTAAGGTCGAAGAAGGCCATGTATAAGGGCTGGTGCTGTTCCCTGCATTTTTCCTGCAGTTGTCACGCTGTAAAAATCATATCTGTTGTGCCCCATAGGGGACAAAATCCGCACTGTGACTCTGGGAGATGCTCCTCAGCCATAGGGAGAAGACAGTTAAGGAGGACTCGAGCGACAACTTTCCCAGTGGCTGATAATAGAGAGATTCCTCTGTATTTGCCGCAGTCAGACTTGTCCCCTTTTTTAAAGATGGTCACGATCACTGCATCTCTGAGATCTCCCGGCATGCTCTCCTCCCTCCAGATGAGAGGTGTGAGGTCATGTAGTCGCGCTAACAGTGTCTCTCCGCCATACTTCAGTGCCTCAGTGGGGATTCCATCCGCTCCCGTAGTCTTGTTGTTCTTAAGCTGTCTTATGGCTTTTTCTACCTTGTGCACTGCTGGGGTTTTACTGAGGTGGTGGCAGGTAGCATGCTGCGGGATGGAGTCGAGAACACTCGAGTCAAAGTTAGAGTCTCGATTGAGGAGATCTTCGAAGTGCTCCTTCCAGCGGGCTCTGACTGCTCCGTGTCCTTGAGTGTTTCCCCGTTCTTGGCCAGCAGCGGAGTGGGATCTTGGCCCGTAGATGGCCTTGACTGCGATGAAGAATCCTCACACATCATGGTTGTCGGCCAGCTGCTGTATCTCCTGTGCTTTCTTCATCCACCACCTGTTCTTTTGATCCCGGGTTTTTTGCTGGACCTCAGCCTTGAGCCGTCTGTAATGCTGTTTTGCTGCTCCCGCATTAGGTTGTTGTTTAAGGCTCAGAAATGCCCTATGCTTGTGATCTATTAGCCCTTGGATCTCCTGATCATTCTCATCAAACCAGTCCTTGTGTTTCCTGGTTGGGTAACCGAGTATCTCTTTGCAGGCACTGGTTATGGAGGCCTGGAGGGCAGACCAAGCACTGTGGGCATTCTGCTACTCGGGGTTGTCAAGGCACGCCAGGTTAGCTGTGAGGCGCTGGCTGTATAGGGCTCTCTTAGCTGGGTCCTTAAGTGCTCCAGCATTGACTTTTTTGTGGCACTGCTTCTGCTGCCCCCTCCGCTTTGGGGCTTTGTTGATGTCGATGATGGATCGGATTAGGCGGTGGTCCGTCCAGCAGTCGTCGGCTCCTGTCATGGCATGGGTGATGCGCACATCCTTGCGATCCCTGGCTCGGATGATGACATAGTCAAGCAGGTGTCAGTGCTTGGAGCGAGGGTGTTGCCACGATGCCTTATATTTGTCCCTGTGGCGGAACAAGGTGTTGGTGATGACAAATTCGTGCTTTAGACATTTTGTCAGGAGTAGACAACCACTGAGTTAGCTGTCCCTACTCCCTCTCTGCCAATCACATCTCCCCAGAGATCTGTGTCCTTGCCAACCCAGGCGTTGAAGTTACCGAGGAGGATCAGTTTGTCGCCCATGGGGACCCAGGACAGGGATTTTGAGAGGTTGGTTTAAAAATCCTCTTTGGCCTCATCAGTTGTATCGAGTGTTGGGGCGTACGCACTGATGATTGTGGTGCACTGGTTCCGGGATAGGGTGAGTCGATGAGTCATGAGGCGTTCGTTAACCCTGCAGGGGGAGTTTTTGAGGCGGTCAGCCAGCTCATTTTTAATGGCGAGGCCGACTCCATAGAGACGGCATTCTTCTGGTTTCCCTTTCCAGAAAAAGGTGTAAACTCCACCTTGTTCCTTGAGCTGGCCTTCCCCTGCCTGCCGGGTCTCGCTAAGGGCGGAGATGTCGATATCAAAGCGCCCAAGTTCCCGGGCAACTATGGCGGTGCGACAATCCGGCCGGTCGATGTTGGGGTTGTCCATAGGGTCCTGATGTTCGAGGTCCTGAACTTCATGTTAACAGAGTGGAAGATGTCTGTTCGAGAGTTCTTTTAACGTGCGGTGGTCGTTGCACACCGGCTACCACACGGGCTTAGCTGAGCGAGGTCTTGATCCAGTGGCAAGGGGGTCCAAGATGACTGGAGACCAGGCACTGCTATATGGGCCTAGTTGCCTGCGGCGAGATGTTGGCCGCAGGCTCGGCGCTGGGTAGCACCCTCGGTGGTAGGTGATCCGAGGTATGGTTGGGGACAGGCATTGGGAGGGTCAGTGGCCCACCGGGGTTCAGGGTGGGAGGGTAGGGGGGGGTCACAGCCCTGGAACTCACCACGTGTGGAGGTCATCCACCACCTTAAACATTCACTCCCTCCACCACGGCACACCGTGGCTGCAGTGTGTACCATCTACAAGATGCACTGCAGCAACTCACCAAGGCTTCTTCAGCAGCATCTCCCAAACCTGCGACCTCTAACACCTAGAAAGACAAGGGCAGCAGGTGCATGGGAACACTATCACCTCCAAGTTCCCCTCCAAGTTATACACCATCCTGACTTGGAAATAGAGCGCCATTCCTTCATCGTCACTAGGTCAAAATCCTGGAACTCCCTTCCCAACGGCAATGTGGGAGTACTTTCACCACAAGGACTGCAGCGGTTCAAGGTGGCGGCTCACCACCACCTGCTCAAGAGCAATTAGGGATGGGCAATAAATGTTGACCTTGCCAGCGATGCCTACATCCCGGAACGTACAAAAAAAAAACTGTACAGGAATCAGTACAAAAGCAAAAAGCAACTTTCCTCAAAATTGACTGTATCCCTTTAAGTAGCACTGGTGGGGTATCGGTCATGCAGCTGAATGCACATTCAGCTGTGCTTCCTTTGAAGAGGGCGTACAGACGATTGGTGACATTCAAAACAGGTCATGCATCAAATCAGCATTATACGCGGATTGAAGTCACAATCTGCCTCATTTTCATTCTTCTGCCGAACACAGGCAACAGCCGTGCTACTGATCTTCCCAAAAATGGCAACTGCTACTCCCTGCGCCGGAAGCAAAGAGGCCACCATTTTTCTGCTGAAACCGAACTTAAGTGCCAATGCTGAGAGAGGGGATTTCACGGCTTGAAAATTTGATTTGTAACAAGTTCTGCCAGGTCATTTTCATTGTAGCATTTTGAACATATTTAAAGCCACAATTATTACTCAATCAGTAACAGACTCTTAGATTTGTGACCTCATTGGGTACTTCAGAACTGGCCCCATGTATTTTTTCTTCTTATGTGAGGTATTACATGGTATTTACACCACAGAAACAGGTCATTTGGCCCAACAGATCCATGCCTATGTTTATACTCCACACAAGACTACTCCCACCCTTCATCTAACCCCACCAACATACCCTTCTATTCCTTTCTCTCTAATGTAGCTTCCTCTTAAGAGTATCTATGGTAGTCGCCTCAACTACTCATTGTGGAAGAGAGTTCCACATTGTAACCACTCTGTGGGTAAAGAGGTTTCTCCTGAATTCCCTATTTGATTTATTAGTGACTATCTTATATTTTTGGCCCCTCGTTCTGCTCTGCCCCACAAGTGGAAACATCTCTACATCTACCCTATCAAACCCTTTCATAATCTTGAAGACCTCTATCAGGACTAAAGAAACGAGCCCCTGCCTGTTCAATCTTTCCTGATAGGTATAACTTGGTACCATCCTAGTAAATCTTTTATACACCTTCTCCAGTGCCTTTATATCTGCTTTATAATATGGAGATCACAGCTCTACACAGTACTCAGTGTGGTCTAACCAAGGTCCTTTAAACGTTTAGAAAGTAGTTGAGGCCAATTCACTAAATATATTCAAAAGGGAGTTAGATGAAGTCCTTACTACTCGGGGGATCAAGGGTTATGGCGAGAAAGCAGGAAGGGGGTACTGAAGTTTCATGTTCAGCCATGAACTCATTGAATGGCGGTGCAGGCTAGAAGGGCTGAATGGCCTGCTCCTGAACCTATTTTCTATGTTTCTATGTTTCTATAACTTCTCTGCTTTTCAATTCTATCACTCTAGAAATTAACCCCAGTGCTTTGTTTATGGCTTTGTTAACCTGCATCACTACTTTTAGTGATGTATGCTGCTGGTCTATCACCTAAAAACCCTCAAAGCCTCCTTGATAAAGTGCAACATCGCCACCGACACCTGGGAATCCCTGGCCAAAGACCGCCCTAAGTGGAGGAAGAGCATCCGGGAGGGCGCTGAGCACCTCGAGTCTCGTTGCCAAGAGCATGTTGAAAACAAGCGCAGGCAGCGGAAGGAGCATGCGGCAAACGAAACTCCCCACCCACCCCTTCCTTCAACCATTGTCTGTCCCACCTGTGACAGAGATTGTAATTCCCATATTGCATTGTACAGTCACCCGAGAACTCACTTTTAGAGTGGAAGCAAGTCTTCCTCAATTTTGAGGGACTGCCTATGATGATGATAACAAAAAATGTTGAGCATTTGGAATGCTTGCCTTGTGCAGGAAATTAGCCTGAATATAGCATGGTGTGAACATATATCTTATTTGGCTCACAAGCAATGCAGGTATGGAACTGATATACATACGTAGACAGGCATTGCTTTGATTTACTGACCCAGACTAGTCTAACAACTCAAATATGCAGCTGTGAGTTTTGTGCAGGTTTAATTGCAGGTTGGAATTGTAAAGAAAGTCCAAAAGTTTCTTCTACTGTCATTTATTTTTCCAGCAGTTCCTTTCATCTTCACAGAACTAAAGCTCCACATGTGATCCCTTCTGAGTCAAGGTTGTCAAAAACAAGGCCATGAATCACTAACCGTTACACGGTCTGTATCTCTAAATGCATATTTGTTACGATTGTAAGGCATGGTGGAAGAGGTTGGAACTGGAGCTCAGACTGATTTTCTTTTCAGTTTTACTTTAGTAAGGTTAAGTAAGGGGTTTAAGGTTAAAGGATATATTGGTGTCAGGTGTGGTAGGGTAGAGAGTGATATAAAAACAGCTGTGGCTTCTTTAGTTATAAGTTGGTGGCAGAGGATGGTTTGAAAGAAAAGCCAGGGTGTAAGATTTCTAAATCTCTGGCATTAAATTGACAGCAAGACCGATTATTTTAAAACAATTTGGAATAGTTTATTAAACACACATGCACATGCACATCTATCAGAGAAACAGCCATTCTCAGCTATCCTACTGATCTACTTAGTTACAACAGATACAATGATGTTACAATAAAAAATGTATACTTTACTTCCCTCTGCTTCTTTGTCTGTGGAGGGAGGTCCTGCTTTTGCCATGTGCTAAGGAGAAGAGCGAGAAGAGACCCAGCAATCTTTGGCTTGAGTTTTTATACCTCTTAAGGCCATAGTTTCTCAGAAAGCCTCAGGACTGGATCTTGGTTCCAGGGCTGTTCCTGATTGGCTTCTCCTCATACATGTGTCTGTCTGGAGGGCCAGTGTCATTCCTTGATTAGGTTAATGGCTTTCCAATTAACATCTTTTCTAGTTTAGTGAGTTTCAAAGCCATGCTTCCTTTGTAATTTGAGCTCTGCCCAGCCAGGAGACATGAACTTGGGGAAGGTATGCATTTTGTCTCTTCAAACTTGTCTTTTTGTATAATCTACACTTTTAACATTTATATATATATATATATACAGAATCAATTTTATCATTACTAAACACTTTTATTCTTACAATAGGTAGGAGATTTACAATGCCTGAATAAGAGAAAGTGATGTGGAATTATACAACATCACGTTAACTATTTATAAAGGAAGTGAAGTCTAGAGTAGATTATTACAGTTTGGGGTTTTTACACTGGATATATGTTGGAACATGGTCCATATTAGAAAATGTCATAAAAAAGGGGCAGAGAGATTGATGGGAAATAAAAAATTAGCTTAGCATACAAAATAGAAAACATACTATAAGGTTGTGTGTGAGCTTGGTAGCAACAGTGTAGTGAATAAAGGCATTGTGACTGGACCTTGAAAGTATGCCAGAAGGCGGCCTTTGGTTGTAAAGGTTTGAAAGATAAAAGAGTTATTTAAAATCCAGCTACTTCTTTGCAATTTTCACACAGAACAACAGACAGATAAGAAAGAAGAATGAAACAGATAAGAACAGTGTATGTGCAGGGTTTCAGATCATGCTAGGCCTGGTGCAAAAATATAGAAAGGGAAGAGCCATCTTAGATCAGGTGGCAGAAGGATGCCAATCAAGGGAAAGGAGGAGGATTCAAATCTGCTAAAGGGAAAAAAAAACTTATAAAAGGAGCCATTTTGTGCTTAGAATGTTTAGTACAATGTTAGAATGCATGCTTACATTCATTGTGCTCTGGCCATAAACCTACTTTTCTTGTAAGTTGCTTGCTTTGCTTAAGGAAGAAATAAAGCTATTGAACATCTCAGCATCAACTATTTTTGGCACCACTCAAGTAAAAGGAAAATGCCAGTCTTTTTACCAACAATATACTACATGGGTTGAGTGTTAAAGATCAATCTTAGTGCATGTGGGTGAAGGCATGAAGTGTGGTAAATAAGGTTTGTGAGCTGCAGGCACAACTAGCCACATGGGAATATGAGGTTGTGGCGATAACGGAGACCTGGCTCAAAAAATGGCAGGATTGGAATATTCCTGGATATAAGGTCTCCAAGAAAGACAGGGAAGGAAAGAAAGGAGGTGGGGTGGCAGTATTGATTATTGAGAATACAGTGCTGGAGAGAGAGGATGTTCTGGAGGGGTCAAGGACAGAATCTATTTGGTTAGAGTTGGTGTCCCGACCTGTGATCAATATGTCGTCCTGGAAAACCATGGTGCGCGGAACCGACTTTAGCAGACTCTGCATGTTCCTTTCAAAAATAGCCGCGGCCGATCGAATCCCAAACGGGCATCTATTGTAGATGAACAGGCTTTTGTGCGTGTTGATGCAGGTGAGGCATTTCGAAGATTCCGCCAGCTCCTGCGTCATGTAGGCCGAGATTAGGTCCAACTTGGTGAAGGTCTTTCCTCCTGCCAGCGTCGCAAATAGGTCATCTACCTTGGGTAGCGGGTACTGGTCCTGCAGCGAAAAACAGTTAATCGTTACTTTATAGTCCCCACAAATTCTGACCGTGCTATTGACCTTGAGAACCGGAACAAGCGGACTGGCCCACTCGTTGAACTCAACCGGCGCGATGATGCCCTCTCATTGCAGCCTGTCCAGCTCGATCTCCACTTTCTCTCACAGCATGTAGGGCACTGCACATGCCTTGTGGTGGATGGGTCGTGTACTGGGAACCAAGTGGATCTGCACCTTCGCTCCAGAGAAATTTCCAATGTCTGGCTCAAACAACGACGGGAACTTGCTCAAAGCCTGGGCACATGAGGCGTCGTCGAAGGACGACAGCACTCGGATGTCGTCCCAGTTCCAGCGGATTTTTCCCAACCATCTTCTGCCGAACAGTGTGGGGCCATCTCCTGGTACAATCCATAGGGGTAGTTCGTGCACCGCTCCATCATAGGAGACTTTTATTACTGCGCTGCCAACTACAGGGATCAGCTCTTTAGTGTAAATTCTCAGCTTGGTATGAATAGGGCTCAGCTTGGGCCTTTGTGTCTTGTTGCACCACAGCCTCTCGAAGGCCTTTTTGCTCATGATAGACTGACTCGCACCCGTGTCCAATTCCATGGATACTGGAATTCTGTTCAGTTCAACTTTTAACATGATCGGTCGACATTTCGTGATGAAGGTGTGTACCCAGTACACGTCTGCCTCCTCGGTTCGAGTCTCTAGTTCAGTTTGATCCGCCATGGATCGGTCTTCCTCTGCAACGTGGTGGTTTGCAGGATTTGCAGCTCGTCTGCACATTCGCTGGAGGTGTCCCATTGTTCCACAGCCTTTGCACGCATAGTGTTTGAAGCAGCATTGATGGGCTCGATGATCACCTCCGCAGCGCCAACAAGGTGTTAATTGCTTCGCATTCACACTTGATGGCGGATTCTGAGTCATCTGAGGTCGTGCAGCTCAGGCGTGTATGTTCTGCCATATGCATTCCTGCCTGAAAATGACGTTACTTTGTGCACAGTACTTGCTGATGCATCTTTATGCTGCAAAATTAGTTTGGTGTTATTGCTGGTGGACATAAATGCCTGGGCTATCATTATGGCTTTGCTCAGGTTCGGTGTATTAACAGTCAATAATTTGCGAAGGATAACCTCATGGCCAATGCCTAGCACAAAAAAGTCTGTGAGCATTTGCTCTAAGAATCCACTGAATTTACAATGTCCTGCAAGGCACCTTAATTCGGCGATGTAGCTCGCCACGTCCTGGCCTTCAGACCATTGATGTGTATAAGATCGATACCTTGCCATCAGATCACTCTCCTTCGGATTTAGGTGCTCCTGGACCAGTGTATGCAGTTCTTCATACGATTTGGTTGTTGGTTTCACCGGAGCAAGAAGATTCTTCATCAGGTCATAGGTTGTTGCTCCGCAGAAGGTGAGGAGGATCGCCTTTTGTTTGGCAGTGTTCTCATTCCCTTCCAGCTCGTTGGCAACGAAGTATTGGTCGAGTCGCTCCACGAAGGCTTCCCAATCATCACCTTCTGAGAATTTCTCCAGGATACCAACAGTTCTCTGCATTTTCACGTGATGGTTCATTAGCGATTATATCTCAAATAAAGCAATGTGACTGAGTACTGTAGACTTCAGTAAGTGTGACCTTAGTCTCTTTTATTCTGACTCCAGAGTGCTCCCACAGCATGGGAGACCTGCTTATAAGGGATGCTGGGATTCCTTGGGACTTCAACAGATGCGCCCTCTGGTGGCGGTAGAATGCTGGTTACAAGGTGTTGCATACATAACAGATACCTGTTGAGGAGAGTATTGAAGGCTGCCTCCAAAGTGTCCAGGCTTCGGTCTGCCTATAGGAGATGGCATATCTCTGTCAGCACTTCCTTTCAGAAGCGCAGCCTTCTCACACACTGCTCATCAGAGAGCTGGAGGTATGAGCATTGGTGCCTGTAAACCCGTGGGGGATAAGCCCTCCTCCCCAGACGTCTTCGGCCTCTCCTCATCCATGGACCGACATGGCTAAGAGCCCTTTTTCTAGCTTGATGCCACCTGGCAATAGCATGGGGCATGATGCGCTGGTGAACTAGTAATACCCCCATTACATTTTCTCACTCACCTTGTAAAAGCACTGTAATGGCAGATAAAAGAGCCGTTTGCAAGTCAGAGTTTCATACAGCGTGGTGTACGCAACAGTTATAGTCAATGTGACCTGCGATGTGGAGCCTAATCTCTCCATTTAAATATGCTGCTAATACCGCCTGCTGCACCCGGGGAATGTCTGTTTTTTCAGACATTTCCTGGGGCAGGTGTTAAATTAAGCATTAGGGCCGAATTTTGCATCTGGGGCAGTAGCAGAGCATTGCACGACAATTGATGTCATGATCGCAGTGGGATCGAAATTTGGTACTGTCAATTGAGGCGTTGTCACCGCATAAGAGAAATTTTTAACGTCTCGCTTCAGGTGCGCTCCCCAAATGTGAAATTCAGTGTTGACGCCTAAAGAATTGATAGCAGCGTTAAATCATGGCGTTGCATACTTAACCTGGATGGGCTACGTTATGCTAAGTGGGCCATTAAGCATAGGCTCAACATCCGGGACTTAGGCATCATTTGGAGCTGCGCCACAGACATAGTGGCGCCACCTGGATTGAATTGAGACGTTGATTGGCCGTCTCAATGCCTTGTGGCTATATTCGCTTCCTACGCACTCACTCAGAGCGTGAGGATAGAAAACCTTGCAGCAACAGCTCGTCAGTGTGCACATCGGTTCACAGATGCCGCAGTGGATGCACTCCTTGATGTCCTAGAGAGATGTCGCCAGGTGCTGAGGACAGAGGCTGGGAGGAGACCCCAACCCCAAACATACCGAAGGCAATGGAGGGAGATAGCAGAGCAAGTGTCTGCGAGTGACACGGTGCCAAGGACAACTATGCAATGTTGGAAAAAGTGGAACGGTTGGTGAAGGTGAGTATCTTCAATTTCAAACTTCAACATGCTATGCTCTCACCTCAATGTGCACTCTCTGCTCAATGTAATGTTTTTGAATCCATGCTCTAAGTGGGTGAGGCACAGTCAAGGTTCCCATTTGTAGTTTCTCCCAATGCAAGGGCCTACATGCGCTGTTAATCTTGCTGCATGGCTCTACAGACCCACCCCTCATGTTGTTTACTCCTTAGTCTTCATATGTGTCTCGAAGACAGTAGCCTCCCCGTTACTGTGAGGTCCTGTCACCCGAATTCAAGCATTGCCACAGCAAGTCGACGCCGCAAATGGTACTTACATCGAGCTGTGAAGACTGTCATAGAGTAAAATGTACTAAACATCGAGCTGTGAAGACGCTCATAGAGTAAAATGTACTAAACATCGAGCTGTGAAGACTCTCATAGAATAAATGGTAGTAAAGTATGTAAGGCGCATCGGACACACTGACGGAAGGCCTCTAACTCTGACTTTCTCTTTATTGTTACAGGCAAAGCTCACCCACAACCGCCGAGAGCAAATGCGGATTGGTGGTGGGGAGTCTGACCTCCAAGTGCTCACTCCGTTGGAGGAACAGATAGCTGCCCTGGTGGGTGTGCCCGACCCTCCTCGGGACAGTGACAGTATGTTGAGTTCTTTTGCAGCGACCTGCAGGAAAATTGGCCCTGACACCATCAACGCATAGCTATTCCACGAGACTGCAATTCACAAATGCCTTTCCCGATCCTGACCCCTTCCCTTGCAGGTAACCACCGTTCTGTGTTTGTATTTTCAGATAACCAGCCAGATCCACTGGGGCCTTCTTGGCACCTTCTACGGGTGCAAATGGTGGCGATGATCCAGAGGACGAGGAGGAGCAAGAGGACGAGGAGGAGCAAGAGGACGACACCTCCTTCGACATCACGCAGGAGGCTGCACCGTTGGAGAGCAGGGCCAACAGCGCGGCTGACCAAGGGGTGTTGGGGGAGGCAGAGGTGGGTGATGCTCTGGGACCCAATAGCCTCCAGCAATGCCACGGAGGAGTGGAAGTCCGGGGGCCAGCTCCCCGGAAGGTGAGTGCGCGCCTGAGTGATGCTCAGCAGCACTCTGATGATGAGCCCGGCCTCGAGGTTGTTGCAAGACAATCCCTGCAATTGCACAGTGATTTGCTGGGTGCACTAGCAAAGGTGCCACAGAGTCTTGATGCACTAGCTGTGAGGATGGAGGAGTCATAACTCTCAGCAGCCCATCGAGCCCATCCTTGGTAGATACCAACTGATGCTGGATACAAACAGTGACCATAGGATCTCAGATATTATGGCACGGGCTGTGGCTGATGTTGCAGTGGCCATTGAGCATCAGGCCGATGCTATTGTAGGCCTCCATACACAAATGCCATCAGTGTGTGGTGTCCTGAATCAGCTCTCTGCTGTACTGCAATCGCAGACACTCTTGATGCAGAGGCAAATCGTTTCAACAGATGCACTGACTGTTGCCATCTGGTCTGGGGCCACATCAGTTGAATGAGGACCTAACCTTGCCGACCCAGCACAGGATTCTGACCTCACCTAGATTTCTGCTGATGATGATCCTCTGCCATGGCCTGTTGAGCCAATTGGACCGTGATGTCGTTTCTCAGGACAACATCATTCTGCCTTCGCAGCTGCCGCTTCCACACCCCATCCACAACAGAGTGTTTCCACCCATGCTGAGGTAATGCAGTCCGCAGCCGGGTCTTCCAGGGTCCGAGCCGGTCGTGTACGTCCTGCTAGGCCATCATGTGTGGCTGCGGATCGAAGTCAGCAACCAACTACCAGCCTTGCTAAAGGCCCTGAGATCCCATTGAGGAGGAGCAGTAGTCCTGGGAGAAGGGATAAGGGAAGGGGTTGTAAAGCCCTCCTTAAGACAAGGTAAAGACCTTTGTGAAAGTGGCCACATATGCTGACCTTGTGAAGATATGAGCTTTTAACATTAGTTACAATTATATGACGCACCTAACACTTGGTTCATAGTCAACAGAGATGGCTAACTGGTTGCAATGTGAACTCATGTAAATTGTTGCACTTGGATGAACGATCCCACAATTGTTTGGTACTCGCCAGAGATGGCTCTCTTGTTACAAAATGAATTGATGTCAATAGGCCTATTTGGATTTCTATGAGAATGTTTGAAGGGGGTTTGTGGGTATGTTGATGTGTTGGGGATGAAGTTGTTGTCTTGTGGTTGTTTTCACCACACACGATTTATGTTTGTAATAAAGCAAGTTTGGATTGTTCACATGATGATGCACTGATTATTTAAGACGGAGGGCTGCAGGGTATGTAGCGATGTGTTGAGTTGATGCCCAAGTGTATAGGTTGGGCATTCAGCACGTCAAGACTCATTCATTGGAATCGATGAGTCTCTGACAAGCAGTCCTTCCACCCACAGCACTGTCATGCTGCCTCCTCCTTTTAAGGACTTTTAAGGAGCTCTTTCATAGTGCTCAACAAAAATATATTCCAGTGAAAAAGAAGGGCGGTAAGAGAAGGGATAACCAGCCGTGGATAACCAAGGAAATAAAGGAGAGTATCAAATTAAAAACCAATGCGTATAAGGTGGCCAAGGTTAGTGGGAAGCTAGAAGATTGGGAAAATTTTAAACGACAGCAAAGAATGACTAAGAAAGCAATAAAGAAAGGAAAGATAGATTACGAAGGTAAACTTGCGCAAAACATAAAAACAGATAGTAAAAGCTTTTACCGATATATAAAACGGAAAAGAATGACTAAAGTAAATGTTGGTCCCTTAGAAGATGAGAAGGGGGATTTAATAATGGGAAATGTGGAAATGGCTGAGACCTTAAACAATTATTTTGCTTCGGTCTTCACAGTGGAAGACACAAAAACCATGCCAAAAATTGCTGGTCACAGGAATGTGGGAAGGGAGGACCTTGAGATAATCACTATCACTAGGGGGGTAATGCTGGACAGGCTAATGGGACTCAAGGTAGACAAGTCCCCATGTCCTGATGAAATGCATCCTAGGGTATTAAAAGAGATGGCAGAAGTTATAGCAGATGCATTCGTTATAATCAACCAAAATTCTCTGGACTCTGGGGAGGTACCAGTGGATTGGAAAGCAGCTAATGTAATGCCTCTGTTTAAAAAAGGGGGCAGACAAAAGGCAGGTAACTATAGGCCGGTTAGTTTAACATCTGTAGTGGGGAAAATGCTTGAAACTATCATTAAGGAAGAAATAACGGGACATTTAGATAGGAATAGTGCAATCAAGCAGACGCAGCATGGATTCATGAAGGGGAAATCATGTTTAACTAATTTACTGGAATTCTTTCAGGATATAACGAGCATGGTAGATAGAGGTGTACCGATGGATGTGGTGTATTTAGATTTCCAAAAGGCATTCGATAAGGTGCCACAGAAAAGGTTACTGCAGAAGATAAAGGTACGCGGAGTCAGAGGAAATGTATTTGCATGGATAGAGAATTGGCTGGCTAACAGAAAGCAGAGAGTCGGGATTAATGGGTCCTTTTCGGGTTGGAAATCGGTGGTTAGTGGTGTGCCACAGGGATCGGTGCTGGGACCTCAACTGTTTACAATATACATAGATGACCTGGAAGAGGGGACAGAGTAGTGTAACAAAATTTGCAGATGGCACAAAGATTAGTGGGAAAGCGGGTTGTGTAGAGGACACAGAGAGGCTGCAAATAGATTTAGATAGTTTAAGCGAATGGGCTAAGGTTTGGCAGATGGAATACAATGTCGGAAAGTGTGAGGTCATCCACCTTGGGAAAAAAAACAGTAAAAGGGAATATTATTTGAATGGATAGAAATTACAACATGCTGCGGTGCAGAGGAACCTGGGGTCCTTGTGCATGAATCCCAAAAAGTTAGTTTGCAGGTGCAGCAGGTAATCAGGAAGGCGAATGGAATGTTGGCCTTCATTGCGAGAGGGATGGAGTACAAAAGCAGGGAGGTCCTGCTGCAACTGTATAGGGTATTGGTGAGGCCGCACCTGGAGTATTGTGTGCAGTTTTGGTCACCTTACTTAAGGAAGGATATACTGCCTTTGGAGGGGGTACAGAGGCGATTCACTAGGCTGATTCCGGAGATGAGGGGGTTACCTTATAATGATAGATTGAGTAGACTGGGTCTTTACTCGTTGGAGTTCAGAAGGATGAGGGGTAATCTTATAGAAACATTTAAAATAATGAAAGGGATAGACAAGATAGAGGCAGAGAGGTTGTTTCCACTGGCCGGGGAGACGAGAACTAGGGGGCACAGCCTCAAAATACGGGGGAGCCAATTTAAAACCGGTTGAGAAGGAATTTCTTCTTCCAGAGGGTTGTGAATCTGTGGAATTCTCTGCCTAAGGAAGCAGTTGAGGCTAGCTCATTGAATGTATTCAAGTCACAGATAGATAGATTTTTCACCAATCAGGGAATTAAGGGTTACGGGGAGCGGGCGGGTAAGTGGAGCTGAGTCCACGGCCAGATCAGCCATGATCTTGTTGAATGGCGAAGCAGGCTCGAGGGGCTAGATGGCCTACTCCTGTTCCTAATTCTTATGTTCTTATGTTCATTGAGGATCCTCGTCTTCCTCGGCATCGTCGTCCTCCTCCTGAGATGGATCATCCATCCCTGCCATTAATGGCTGGGCCCTCATAATGGCCAGGTTGTGCAGCATGCGGCAGACATCGGTAATCATGGAGACTCTATCAGGTGAGTACTGCAATGCCCCTCCAGAGCGGTCAAGGCAGGGGAAACGCTGCTTCAGAATCCCGATAGTTTGCTCGATAATGGCCTGGGTTGTGGTATAACTGGTGTTGTAGCGCTGCTCAGCAGGGATGGTGGGATTGCGGAGAGGGGCCACACCATATCCTTTGTTGCCCAGGAGCCAGCCACAGCCTACATGCGGTGGCTTGAAGAGTTGTGGCACACTGGTTTCCCACAGGATGAAGGCATCGTGGCAGCTGCCAGGATATCAGGCATTGACAGCGAGGATCATCTGCCTTTGATCGCAGACCAGCTCTACGTTGAGGGAGTGGAATCCCTTGCGATTCCGAAAGATCTCTCCATTGTGGGGCGGGACCCTCAATGCCACATGCGAACAATCAATAGCTCCTTGAACCCTGGGGAAGCCCGCTAGCCTGGCAAAGCCACGATTGCATTCATCCTTGTCTTCCCTTGACATGCTGAACTTGATGTAGTCCAATCGTTTGCCGTAGAGAGCATCGGTCACCTGGCAAATGCAGCAATGTATTGCAAACTGCGAGCTGTTGCATTTATCGCCTACAGGAGATTCAAAGGTGCCAGTTGCATAGAAATTCAGTGCTACTGTCACTTTCATTGCCACTGACAGCGAGGTCCTAATGCTGGTGTCAGCCGCCAGGTATGTCCGCAGAAGGTAGCAAAGCTCCGTGACCACCTCTTTGCGGAACCTCAGCCTTCTTAAGCACTGCTCCTCAGACATCTCAAGATTAAGAGTAATGCGCGCGGTAAACCCTGCATGTGTACGACCTCCTGCCCTGCCATCTGGGGCCTCTCCTCTGGAGAGGATCCACATTTGCCATAAGCTGTCCCTGCAGCCAATGCCTTTCAAGTCGGCACCACAGGATGAAGTGGTGTGCAATCACTGCCCTCATCACTTGGCACAGGTCACAGCAAGAGAGAGATTTCAAAGTTAGCCGAGATGGCAGCCAATGTGTCCCAGATACAGGTAGTCAATCTGACGAGTCAGCAGCAGTGCGACGCCAACGCCCTACTGTCTGTGCGAGCATCAAACACAGCACTGACCAAGACTTCTGAGTTCCGGTTGCAACACCGATTTTTTTCTCTGCCTTTTGCAGTCCAACTTTTTCAGGCATCATGGACGCCAGCCGTTAAGTGAGGCGGCAAAAGTGAATGTGGCAAGAAGGACGCCAAGGAGGCATTGCAAGCCTACTGACGTCAAGATTTCCATAGTGTTAGCCGGTGGGATGTTACGTTTTCACGCCCCTAAAAAATTTCAAGCGAATTTCGCATCAGGCATGAAAAGCACCGAGTGCCACTCTCAGACGCCTAATTCCCAGTTAACACCTAACGCCAGCGTTATTACCATGCGTTATCAACTGAATTTCAATCCCAGTGAAACTAGAGGACTGTGCAGTAAGTTATTGCACCACCGCAAACCATGAGCCAAATTTGCCGGCCAGGCGGTAAAAGCTGGGCACCCGGTGTTACACCTAGAAACACCATTTATCATCTCTCTGGGCACAAACTGAGGCTTAACTGAGCTGAAAATCCAGCCCATAGAGTACAAAAGCAAGGTAGTTTTGATGAACCTTTATAAAACACTGGTTCAGCCTCAACTGGATATTGTGACTAATTCTGGGTTAGGATCTGGAATTCTCTGCCTGAAAGGGTGGTGGAGGCTGATTCAATTGTGGCTTTCAAAAGGGAATTGGATAAGTAAGTGAAGGAAAGTTAATTGCAGGGCTACGTGGAAAGGGCAGGGGAGTGGGACTAGCTGAAGTGCTCTTGCAGAGAGCCAGTTCAGGCGCCTCCTCCTGTGCTGTAACCATTCATTGATTCTATGATCCTGTACGCTGATCCAATGTCCGCTAAAACACTTATCTTCCCAATATCTAGGTAACTGTAACAAGATTGTGATCAAACTCTGCCACTGTATTTTGGCTTACTAGAATATATCATGTGTTGCCATGTGACCTCCTCACGTTCCTTGGGCAGATAAATATTCACTATCAAACTGAGGCTCAGATTATATATCAGCAAATTTATTTAAGATGTGTTGATTTCCAGTGTCGTTGTGCATGGGCAGTCAAAAAAATAAAGACTTGAATTTATATAGCGCCAAAGTCCCAGGTGAAATATGGCACCTCCAACAGTGCAGCACTCTTTCAGAACTCCATTGGAGTGTCTGCCCAGAGTATATGCTCTGGAAGCAGGATTTGAGGGTGAGAATAATGAAACCAATGTGGGACGGGCATGTAATGGGGAGGAGTAAGAAGCAAATAAAGGAGGGTGACAGGGAAAAGTAGTGGGGGATGAGGAGGAGAGATTGGAAGGTGAGGAGGGGTAAGGGAGAGGAGGCCGGAGAGGAAGGAAGGGAAGGGGATATGAGGGGAGGGGATGGGGAAGAGATGAAAGGGAGGTAGAAGACAGTAGGATAGGAGAGAGAAGACAGTGGGAGAGAAGGGGGAGCAGGAGAGAATAGAGCGTGAGTGGGATGGAGTGCTGTGGGAGGGTAATTCAGATCAACAGAGGTAGAGAACAGACAGAATATCGGGGAGAGATGGTTTGCATGCGAACTGGAATGAGGGGTTACAATAAAAGAGGAAATAAGGTGGGGTGAGAATAGCCTGTGAGGGGCAACTGTAATTGTCATGTATCTCACATTATTATATATAACTGTATCCTAACATGCTATACATGACTGTAATAAGATATGACCTGTAACCACCAGCATACATTACCACCAGGGGTGCACTTGCAAGAGACAGGTATATAAGGGCAGGTCTCAGGCAAGTGCAGCATTCCAGAGCTGTGAAATAAAGGTGCAGGTCCAGAGTGACCTTGACTTCACTACATACCTCGTGTGAATCTGTACTGAGGGGACAGGGCTTTACAGTGGCGACGGGTTACGGGATTACAGAATCCACAGAATGGCGAACAATGGATCAGATGAAAAGTACAATGCAGTAGACAATTGGGAGGACTTTATAGAAAGGCTCCAGCAAAGCTTTCTAACCAAAGACTGGTTAGGCGACGATAAGGCAGACAAGAGAAGAGCCCATCTCTTGACCAGCTGTGGCTCGAAAACATACGCTTTAATGAAGGATCTGTTGGCACCCGAGAAACCAGCAAGCAAGTCGTTTGAAGAATTGAGCACACTGGTAAGAGACTACCTGAAGCCAACGAGCAGCCTACACATGGCCAGACACAGGTTCTACAACTACAGACGCTGTGTGGGCCAGAGCATACCCGACTTTGTGGCGGAACTTCGGAGGTTGGCTAGTTTATGTGAGTTCTCCGATGAACTGAGGAGAGAAATGCTGAGAGACTTTTTCATTGAAGGAAGAGGCCACGGAGGCATATTCCGAAAGCTCATAGAGACCAAGAATCTGACCTTAGAGGCAGCAGCACTGGTTGCACAGACATTCTTGGTCGGGGAAGAAGAAACGAGGTTGATTTACAATGCAGGTACGACAACTAACGAAATATCGGAACAAGAAGTTCACAGCAGTAAACAAGCTGCTACCCCCACACACAGACAAAACCGGAGAACAGACTCTCGACAGCAGGCAGAAGCCATCAAGGGCCACAGGAACGGCCGTTCACACCTCATCAACCCACAATGCGATCAATCAACTACAAACTGAGAGAAGCTCAAGAGAGATCAGCCAGAAGCAGTTCATTCTTTGGAAACTCTTTGAACAATGGAACAGGTCTGTGTTGGAGGTGTGGGTGTGGGCACTCGTCAAGGGGATGTCGATTTCAGCAGGCTGTTTGCAGAAATTGTGAACATACAGGACATTTGGCCCGCATGTGCAAAAAAACGGCAGCTCAGCTGGTATACTAATCGGATGGGTCGGAAAGCGGACCAGAAGATGGTGGGGACAGTACCCGGGACACTGATGTACAGCGGGTCAACACGATCAATGGCCACTACTCCTACAACAGGACGCCTCCTATAATGATGAGGGTCCTACTCAACGGGATATCTGTCAACATGGAGCTGGATACGGAAGCGAGTCAATCTCTCATGGGCGCTCAACAATTTGAACAACTGTGGCCGCATAAAAGAGACAGATCAAAACTCACAAGGGTTGACACCACACTAAGGACCTATACCAAAGAAATCGTACCAATCCTCGGCAGCGCCATGCTCTCTGTCACACACAAAGGGACAGTGAACCGACTTCCCCTGTGGATTGTCCCCGGAGACCCCGCAGCACTGCTGGGGAGAAGCTGGCTGGCAAAACTAAACTGGAAATGGGATGATGTCCATGCCATGTCATTACAGGAACGGACCTCCTGCTCAACAGTTATAAAGCGATTTGAACATCTCTTTCAGCCAGGTGTGGGCACTTTCAAAGGGGCCAAAGTCAAAATCTACATCACACAGGATGCTAGACCGGTCCATCACAAGGTCAGAGCTGTACCCTATGTGATGAGTAAAAAGATTGAACACGAACTAGACAGGCTTCTGCGGGAAGGCATTCTATCACCTGTGGAATTTAGCGACTGGGCAAGTCCCATTGTCCCAATCATGATGCCTGATGGATCCATATGAATCTGTGGGGACTACAAATCTACCATAAACAGAGTCTCCCTACAGGACCAGTACCCGCTGCCCAGAGCGGAGGACTTATTTGCCACATTGGCTGGAGGTAAACTTTTCTCAAAATTAGACCTCACATCTGCGTATATGATGCAAGAATTGACCGAGGAATCCAAGCTACTCACCACCATCAACACACATCGAGGCCTTTTCATGTACAATAGATGCCCATTTGGCATCAGGTCAGCAGCTGCCATATTCCAGCGCAACATGGAGAGTATGCTCAAGTCCATCCCGGGAACGGTTGTATTTCAAGACGACATACTTATTATCACGGGCAGGGACACCGACTCCCATCTCCGTAATTTGGAGGAAGTACTAAAGCGGTTGGATCGGGTAGGCCTACGAGTCAAGAAATCCATGTGCCTGTTTCTCGCACCCGAGGTTGAATTTTTGGGCAGAAGGATGCCGCTGATGGAATCCGCCCAACAGAGTCCAAAACAGAAGCAATTTGCCTGGCATCCAGGCCCCGGAATGTCTCAGAACTGCGCGCCTTTCTCGGGCTACTCAATTACTTTGAGAACATTATGCAGAACTTAAGCATGCTGCTGGAGCCTCTCCACGTGCTACTCAGAAAGCGGTGCGATTAGTTTTGGGGGGACGCCCAGGAATGCGCCTTCAATAAGACACGCAACCTTCTGTGTTCCAACAGTGTTTTGACTTTCTTTGACCCATATCAAAAGCTAGTTCTCACATGCGATGCGTCAGCGTATGGGGTCGGGTGCGTTTTGCAACATGTCAATAGTGCGGGCAAATTACAACCCATAGCTTATGCCTCCAGGTCACTTTCGCGGGTGGAGCGCGGGTACGGAATGGGAGAGAAGGAGGCGCTCGCGTGCGTGTACGGTGTCAAAAAGATGCACCAATACCTTTTCGGGGCCAAGTTCGCATTAGAAACCGACCACAAGCCCCTCACGTCCCTCCTATTTGAGAGCAAGGCAATAAACGCCAACGCCTCGGCGCGAATTCAACGGTGGGCACTCATGCTGGCGTCCTACGACTATACCATAAGGCACAGACCAGGCATAGACAACTGTGCCGACGCGCTCAGCAGGCTACCCCTGGCGACCACGAAAGGGTCTGACAAACAGGACTGTGAGATAGTCATGGCAATCAATGCCTTTGAGTCCACAGGTTCGCCCATGACGGCTCGCCAAATCAGAGCCTAGACGGCCAGCGACCCTACATTAACCTTAGTAAAAAGATGTGTCCTAACTGGTGACTGGGCAGAGGCTCGTGATGCCTGCCCCGAGGAATTAAAATCCTTTCACAGGCGCATGCATGAGCTATCACTACAAGCAGACTGCCTGATGTGGGGCAGCCGAGTAGTCATGCCTCTGCAAGGCAGAGAGGCATTTGTCCGGGAGCTCCACCGCGAGCACCCGGAGATCATTCTCATGAAGGCCATAGCCAGATCCTACGTCTGGTGGCCTGGTATTGACGCGGACCTGGAGCTCTGCGTCCGAAGGTGCACCATTTGTGCCCAACTCAGCAATGTCCCCAGGGAGGCTCCACTGAGCCCCTGGCCCTGGCCTATCAAACCGTGGTCGCGGGTGCAAGTAGACTATGCAGGCCCATTCATGGGCAAAATGTTCCTCGTAGTTGTAGATGCATTTTCAAAGTGGATCGAATGCACCATTTTAAACTCGAGCATAACATTCACTACTGTGGAGAGCCTCGCAACCATGTTTGCAATGCACGGAATCCCTGACATATTGGTCAGTGACAATGGTCCGTGCTTCACCAGCGCAGAATTCCAAGACTTTATAATTGACCACGGCATAAATCACGTCAAGATGGCACCGTTCAAGCCGGCCTCCAATGGCCAGGCGGAGAGAGCAGTGCAAATCATTAAACAAGGCATGCTTAAAATCCAAGGTCCCACGCTGCAGGGTTGCCTGTCGCGACTACTGCTGGCATACAGACCTCGTCCGCACTCATTGACTGGGATCCCCCCCGCGCAACTGTTGATGAAAAGGACTTTAAAAATAAGGCTCTCATTAATCCTCCCAGACATGCACAAAATCGTTGAGGCAAAGCGCCGTAAGCTGACTGAGTACCATGACAGAAATTCGAGGGGGAGATGGAATGAGATAGGGGATAAAGTGTTTGTACTAAACTATGGCAGAGGTCCCAAATGGCTTGAAGGGACAGTAACGGGCAAGGAGGGAAACAGGCTACTGGTAGCACAAATGGACAATGGCCAAACCTGCCGGAGACATGTAGACCAAGTCAAAAGCAGATTTACCAACAACACTGTGGAACCAGAGGCAGACTACAATGTGGAACTCGCACCACACCTGGTGGACAGACAGAGGGAAAAACCTGAGGAAAGGGCAATCCCAACAGACAGTCCAGGCGAGTCAACAACAATCACACCAATCGAAACAGACAGCCCAGGCGAGATACCAGCAACCACACCCAAAAAAAAACAGACACCAAGGCAAACAACTGAACCACAACTCAGACGCTCCACGCAAGAGCGTAGACCATCTGAGAGACTGAACCTATAAAGACAATAAGACCTTGGGGGAGGGTGATGTCATGTATCTTACATTATTATATATAACTGTATCCTAACATGCTATACATGACTGTAATAAGATATGACCTGTAACCACCAGCATACCTTACCACCAGGGGTGCACTTGCAAGAGACAGGTATATAAGGACAGGTCTCAGGCAAGTGCAGCATTCCAGAGCTGTGAAATAATGGTGCAGGTCCAGAGTGACCTTGACTTCACTACATGCCTCATGTGAATCTGTACTGAGGGGACAGGACTTTACAGTAATCAGTGGGGGTCGGAGGCGGGGGGGGGGGTGGGCGGAAGGGAGTTCTACCCAGGATTTGGGGCAGGATCAGCCCTGGATGAGGCTGGCAGTCAGAAGTTCTGCCCCTCAACACTTCTAGCAGCAGAGTGAGGCTCAAGAAAGTTTGCCCCCAGTATATGTACAGATTACATACTTTACAAATATTCTCAAAGTTAAACCAACACAAGCATTTTTGTTCACAGAGATTACAAAATGCGGTGGTATAGAGGGATTTGGGGATCCTTGTACATGAAACACAAAAAGTTAGCATGTAGTGACAGCAAGTAATCAGGAAGGCAAATGGAATGTTGGCCTTTATTGCAAGGGGATGGAGTATAAAAGTAGGAAAGTCCTGCTACAATTGTACAGGACGTTGGTAAGACCACACCTGCGTACAGTTTTGGTCTCCTTATTTAAGGAAAGATATACTTGCACTGGAGGCAGTTCAGAGAAGGTTCACGAGGTTGATTCCTGAGATGAAGGGGTTGTCATATGAAGAAAGGTTGAGCAGGTTGGGCCTATACTCATTGGGGTTTAGAAGACTTAGAGGTGATCTTATTGAAACGTATAAGATTCTGAGGGGGCTTGACAGGGTAGATGCAGAGAGAATGTTTCCCCTCGTGGGGGAATCCAGAACTAGGGGGCATAGTTTCAGAATAAGGGGTCGCCCTTTTAAAACGGAAATGAGGAGGATTTTCTTCTCTCAGAGGGTCATGAATCTTTGGAATTCTCTCTCTCAGAGAGCTGTGGAGGCTGGGTCATTGAATATATTTAAGGTGGAGATACAGATTTTTGAAAGTTAAGGGAGTTAAGGGTTATGGGGAACGGGCAGGAAAGTGGAGTTGAGTCCATGATCAGATCAACCATAATTTTATTGCATGGCGGAGCAGGCTCGAGGGGCCAAATGGCCTACCCTGCTCCTATTTCTTATGTTCTTATGTATATGTTCTATCTTTTAAAACAACATTCACCCTTTAAACATAATCACTCATTTCATACATAGCCAAACACTACCATGACGCCAAATCTAAAATAAATCTCGTTTACACTCCCTCGACTGCCAATTGAGATAAAACGAACCACAAACATACCATTCACAATTTTTCGTACACATATCTCTCAGCCTGTCTGATAGTATCAAACTGGCCAAGTTGAACAGAATGATGGCTAAGCAGAAAGGTATGCGCGTGTGGAGAATAAACACAAGCATGAGCAAGAAAGAAAAAGGAACAGAAAGAGAGAAGAGGGAGAAATAGTGAGAAAGAGAGCGAGAAAGGGAGAAAGGAGAAAGCAAAAGAAAGAAAAAAATACATTTATTTTCACCTTTCACGACCTCAAGATGTCCCAAACGCTTTACAGCCAATTAAGTACTTTTGAAGTGTTGCAATGGCCTGTTTCTGTGCCGTAAATACTATATAGATGCTTCAAAGGAATAATGCATCTCAAGTGACACCTTTTTCATCCCAGACTGTGGTTGATGTGGCTTACAGACCCAGCCAACAGAAACCAGTATTAAGCTTATGTGTACATTGTGGGAAGCAATAATGAAACCATTAGATCATCTAAAACAGCCAACAATGCTTCATTTTTGTCACATCTGAGGAAGATTTTTTGTTCAAAGTACTCTCCATTTTATAAATTAAAATAATACTCTTTGAGGCCTAGAAATTGGATTAGGCCTGAAAGGCCAATTAGGCGGTGTCACAGGCCAGAACTTTTTGCCTGCACCTGCTAAAAGTGGTCTAGGCAACATGCAAGATATGTGCTACCTGTTGATTATATTGATTGGAGTGCCGATCTCAGCACTAAACGCGCTGGTGATTGGCTTGGCTCTCAACGGGGTGGGGGGGAGGTGCAATATTGGGTGCAGTCTAATGGCCAGTAATCTTTGGCCGAGGCACTCTGTACTACCTAAATGGGAGGTGCTTTGTTGCAGCAGCATCTCATTGACAGTCTGGATGAAGACAGGGCTCGGCAACTTGGGGAGTGAGCATAAAGGTTCACGGATGCTGCACTGCAGACCTTGGTCATGGCTGTTCAAAGAAGGCAGGCTGTCCTGTACCCGCAGTGTGGCAGGAAGCTATCCAAGGCCACTTGCATAAGGTTCTGGGAGGAGATAGCTAACTATTTATACCAAAGATAGTGAGGAACCAATGGGCAATGAGAGAGAGGAACATAAAGTATTTAATATCAGTAGAGAAAAAGTACGAGAAACTAATGGGACTAAAAGTCGGCAATCCCCTGGACCCGATGGCCTAAATCCTAGGGGCTGGATTTTCCAGTCCCTTGTGATCCGGGTTTCGCCGAGGAGCGGCGTGAAAGGCGCCCCATCGCGATCCTCCGGTCCGGTTTTGCAGCAGCGCTGATCAGCACCGCCGGGAAGAGCTGCGCCAGGTGTGCAACGCCTCTGCTTGAGACACCGGCATGAGTTTTGACTTTTGCCCGATCCGTCTGCCTGGAAGTGCACCCACAATGACCGCTTGGGAAATCAGAGTGGTCCAGCATAGCCGACGGCAGAGAGGAAGGTAAAGTACTCCAAAGGTAAGTGCGAATGCTTGTTCTGTTAATTTTTTTCAACGATTTGTGTTGTGGTGGCGTGGTCAATGTTTTGGGAATGTTTTTGTGTTTGTGTTAAAGTTACCCCCCTCTCCCCCACATACCTCTCTTGGAGCGCACACGGCCCGGCTCTTTAGTTCACGAGTTTCCCAACCTTGCACGATAAAAAGTGTACAACGCCTCCCTTAGCGCTGTGCCCCATGACGCAGGGCCCAGATGCTGAAACTTGCATACTAAAGTGCAAACTATTCCCGGCCAGTAACTTCCATTTTCGCCCCGAAGACAGAAAAGCCTAAAATCCAGCCCTAAGTTTCTAAAAGAGGTGGCTGCAGCGATAGTGAATGCATTGATTGTGATTTTCCAAAATTCCCTACATTCAGGAAAGGTCCCAGCGGCTTGGAAGGTAGCAAATGTAATCCCACTATTCAAGAAAGGAGAGAGAAAACCGGGAATACAGGCCAGCTAGCCTGACATCAATCGTCGGAAAAATGCTAGAATCCATTATTAAGAAAGTGGTAACAGGATACTCAGAAAATCATCATAATAGGCAGAGTCAACATGGTTTTATGAAAGGTAAACTGTGTTTGACAAATTTATTAGAGATTTTTGAGGATGTAACTAGCAAGGTAGATAAAGGGGAACCAGTGCATGTAATATATTTGGATTTTCAAAAGGCCAGTGATAAGGTGCCACATAAAAGGTTGTTAAGCAAGATAAGGGCACATGGGGTTGTGGGTACGGTATCAGCATGGATAAAGGATTGGTTAACAGACAGAAAACAAAGAGTGGGGATAACCAGGTAATTTTCAGATTGGCAGCCAGTAACTAGTGGGGTATCGCAAGGATCCGTGTTTGGTCCTCAGCTATTTACAATTTATATCAATGACTTAGTTGAAGGGACCAAATGTGATGTATGCATGTTTGTTGATGATACAAAGGGAGGTGGAAAAGTAAGATGTGAGGTGGACGCAAAGAGCCTGCAAATGGATATAGACAGGTTAAGTGAGTGGGCAGTAAGGTGGCAGATGGAGTATAATGTAGGTTATTCACTTTGGTCGGAAGAAGACAAAAACAGAATTATTTTTTAAATGTTGAGAAACTATTAAATGTTGGTGTTCAGAGAGATTTGGGTGTCCTAGTACAAGAAACATAGAGAGTTACCATGCAGATACAGCAAGCACTTAGGAAGGCAAATGACATGTTGGCCTTTATTGTTAGAGGGTTGGAGTACAATAGTAAAGAGTCTTGTTAAAATTGTACAGTGCTCTGGTGAGTACACCTGGAGTAATGTGCACAGTTTTGATCTCCTTATTTAAGGAAGGATATACTTGCCTTAAAGGCGGTGCAATAAAGGTTCATTGGGATGAGAGGGTTGTCCTATGAAAAGAGATTGAGTAGATTAAGCCTGTAATCTCTGGAGTTTAGAAGAATGAGAGGTGATCTCATTGAAACTCGGCGCTAATCACGGTGGGGCGGTAAAGATACCGCCTGAAAAAAATTTGCGTCTTCGACTGGGAAATTCGGCAAAAAATGAGTATCCTTGATCAGGGGCATTAATCAGGCCTTACACAATGGACTTTGTGCGCTCGAGCTGAAAATCACAGCGTTAAAAAAGTTTTGTTGTTTAGTGGCGTGCAACATATAGGGCTCAAGTTTCCACATGATTTGCGCCTGATTTTTAGGAGCAACTGGTGGAGAATGGACTATCTTAGAATTCGCAATTCTCCAGATTTTTTTTCTGCAGTTCTAGTCAGGTAGAACAGTTCCACTTTGGAACAGAATTTTTTCTTCAAAAGGGGGTGTGGCCGGCCACTGACGCCTGATTTCAAAGTTTCCACAGTGAAAACGTACTCCAAACTAACTTAGAATGGAGCAAGTGAAGATTTTTGTAGAACTGAAAAAACCTGTTCTACACATTAAAAAATCAGGCGCAGGTTACAAATTAGGCGTCCAGAACGAGGTCGGGGGGCGGGGGGGGGGGGGGGAGGGAAGTCATTAAATTCGACAATAAATCCTTATTTATACTTCTACAAATATTATACAAATAAATCCAACCTGAATAAACATTTATAAGCAAAGAAAAGATTAAATAAACCATCTTCCTACCTGTGTGAAAGTGCTTCAGGCAGGCCTTTCGGGACTAAAGGCTGAACGGGCCGACCCGAGACTTCGGGCAAGGCCCGTCCCCAGCACCAGATTTACAGGTAGGTGGCGTTGGGTCGGGTCGGGGAGGTTCGGTTCGGGTCGGGGGGAGGGATGGAGAGAGAGGGGGGGGAGGGAGGGAGTGGAAGGAGGGAGGGAGGGAGAGAGAGGGAGGGGGGGAGGGAGGGAGAGGGGGAGGTCAGGTCGGATCCAGTCCGGGGGCGGGAGTCGGGTCGGGTCGGGTCCAGTCGGGGGGTGGGGGAATGGAAGCGGGAATTGGGTTGGGTCCAGTGGGGGGAGGGCCAGTCGGGGGGGGAGGGAGCAGGAGTCGGGTCGGGTTCAGTTGGGGGGGGGGGGGGGGGTAGGAGCGCGGGTCGGGTCGGGGGTGGGGGGGAGCGGGAGCAGGAGCGCGGGTCGGGTCGGGTCGGGTCCAGTCGGGAGGGGGGCGGAGCAGGAGCGGGAGTCGGGTCGGGTCCAGTGGCGGGGGGGGGGGGGGGGGGGTCGGGTCGGGTTGGAGGGTGGGAGCGCGGGTCGGGTCGGGTCCAGTCGGGGGGGGGGGGGGCGGAGTGGGAGTGGGAATCGGGTCGGGTCCAGTGGGGGGGTGGGGGCAGTCGGGGGGCGGGGGGAGCGGGAATCGGGTTGGGTCCAGTCTGGGGGGCGGGGGGGGTGGAGAGCGGGTGTCAGGTCCGATCCGGAGGCTGGGGGGGGGGGGAGGGAGCGGGTGTCAGGTCTGGTCCGGTGGGGGGGGGGCGGAAGCAGGAGCTGGCCATGGGAGGAGCCTTATTCACGCAGCCCCAGTGAGGCCATTCGGCCAGGGCTAGGGGCTGCGTGCTTCGGGCCCCTCCCACTGGGCGCCTGGAGCTACTGCACTTGCGTGCCCACTGTTGCGCGCATGTGCAGAGGTCCCGGCACTATTTTCAGCGCAGGGACCTGGCTCCGCCCCCCCCACAGATCGTGCTGCGCTGCGCCGAGGGCCAGAGAACCTGCAGGGAGGTGGAGAATACGGAGGATTTTTTTAGGCGCACTTTGTGGCGCGAAAAACGTGCGTCCGGGTCGGGACTGCGCCGTTCTAGACACGTGTGGAAACTTGGGCCCAACGTTATATATTGTATGGTTTTATTTTGGTCGGGGAGTTTTTGTGACTTTGTTGCAGTAAAATTTATGATTGATTCATTTGCAATTAGTGTCTTGTGCATCATCATCATCCTAGGCAGTCCCTCGGAATCATGGAAGACTTGCTTCCACTCTAAAAATGAGTCCTTAAGTGGCTGAACAGTCCAGTATGAGAACCACAGTCCTTGTCACAGGTGGGATAGATAGTCGTTGAGGGAATGGGTGGGTGGGACAGGTTTGCTGCATGCTCTTTCCACTGCCTGCACTTGATTTCTGCATGCTCTCGGCGATGAGACTCGAGATGCTCAGTGCCCTCCTGGATGCACTTCCTCCACTTAGGGCGGTCTTTGGCCAGGGACTCCCAGGTGTCAGTGGGGATGTTGCACTTTATCAGGAAGGCTTTGAGGGTGTCCTTGTAATGTTTCCTCTGTCCACCTTTGGCTCGTTTGCCGTGAAGGAGTTCCGTGTAGAACACTTGCTTTGGGAGTCTCATGTCTGGTGTGCAAACAATGTGGCCTGCCCAGCGGAGCTGATCAAGTGTGGTCAGTACTTAAATGCTGGGGATGTTGGCCTGGTCGAGGACGCTAACACTGGTGCGTCTGTCCTCCCAGGGGATTTGTAGGATCTTGCGGAACATCGTTGGTGGTATTTCTCCAGTGACTTGAGGTGTCTACTGTACATGGTCCATGTATCTGAGCCATACAGGAGAGCGGGTATTACTACAGTCCTGTAGATCATGAGCTTGGTGGCAGATTTGAGGGCCTGGTCTTTAAACACTCTTTTCCTCAGGCGGTCGAAGGTTGCACTGGTGCACTGGAGGTGGTGTTGAATCTAGTCATCAATGTCTGCTCTTGTTGATAAGAGGCTCCCAAGGTATGGGAAATGTTCCACGTTGTCCAGGGACATGCTGTGGACCTTGATGACTGGGAGGCAGTGCTGTGCGGCGAGGACGGGCTGGTGGAGGACCTTTGTCTTACGGATGTTTAGCGTAAGGCCCATGCTTTCGTACGCCTCAGTAAATACATTGACTATGACTTGGAGTTCAGCCTCTGTATGTGTACAGATGCAGGCGTCAACCGCATACTGTAGCTGGACAACAGAGGTTGGGGTGGTCTTGGACCTGGCCTGGAGACGACGAAAGTTGAACAGGTTCCCACTGGTTCTGTAGTTTAATTCCACTCCAGCGGGGAGCTTGTTGACTATGAGGTGGAGCATGGCAGTGAGGAAGATTGAGAAGAGAGTTGGGGTGATAACGCAGACCTGTTTGACCCCAATCCGGACATGTAATGGATCCATTGGTAAGGATCACGGCCTGCATGTCGTCGTGGAGCAGGCGGAGGATGGTAACGAACTTTTGGGGGCATCCGAAATGGAGGAGGACACTCCATAGACCCTCATGGTTGACAGTGTCAAAGGCCTTTGTAAGGTCGAAGAAGGCCATATATAAGGGCTGGTGCTGTTCCCTGCATTTTTCCTGCAGTTGTCACGCTGTAAAAATCATGTCTGTTGTGCCCCGTAGGGGACAAAATCCACACTGTGACTCCGGGAGATGCTCCTCAGCCACAGGGAGAAGACAGTTAAGGAGGACTCGAGTGACAACTTTCCCAGTGGCTGATAATAGAGAGATTCCTCTGTCGTTGCCGGAGTCAGACTTGTCCCCTTTTTTAAAGATGGTTACGATCACTGCATCTCTGAGATCTCCCGGCATGCTCTCCTCCCTCCAGATGAGAGGTGTGAGGTCATGTAGTCGCGCCAACAGTGCCTCTCCGCCATACTTCAGTGCCTCAGTGGGGATTCCATCTGCTCCCGTAGTCTTGTTGTTCTTAAGCTGTCTTATGGCTTTTTCTACCTTGTACACTGCTGGGGTTTTACTGAGGATAGCATGTTGCGGGATGGAGTCGAGAACACTCGCATCAAAGGCAGAGTCTCGATTGAGGAGATCTTCGAATCATATCAATGTTCACTGGAGAAGTGCCTTTATGGGGGCACAGAGCATGTCCAGTATTAGCTCCATCCCTCAGGTTCCTCCATTTAGGACAGCTAGTCCATTATGAGCTGGCGACATGTGACTCTTGGTCCGGCAGCATCTCCATGCTGCCTCCCTCGTGGATGGTGTAGCTATCCAATGGGAGCCTTGCAGGGCGTCTCTTCATCGTCCTCTTCCTCCTGAGGTGGGCATGCAATCCCCACTGGCAATGCCTGGCCCCTCATGATGGCCAAGTAGTGCAACATCCAGCACACCACAATGAATTTGGATACCTGTTGAGGGGAGTATTGAAGGCTGCCTCCAGAGTAGTCCAGGAATTTGTCTGCCTGTAGGAGATGGCATATCTCTGTCAGCACTCCCGTTCGGAAGCGCAGCCTTCTCACACACTGCTCATCAGAGAGCTGAAGGTATGAACATTGGTGCCTGTAAACCTGTGTGGGGTAAGCCCTCCTTCCCAGACATCTTTAGTCTCTCCTCATCCGTGGGCCGACATGGCCAAGAGCCCTTCCAGCTTGACGCCGCCTGGCAATAGCTTGGAGCACGATACACTGGAGAACTAGTAATGCCTCCATTAAATTTTCTCACTCAGCTTGTAAGAGCACTGTAATGGCAGATAAAGTGAAGTTTGCAAGTCAGAACTTCACACAGCGTGCATAAGCATTGCAGTCAATGTGACCTGTGATGTAGGATCCTCATCCCTCGATTTAAAAATGCTGTCAATACTGCCTGCTGTACCCTGGCAATTCCTGTTTTTTCCAGACGGTTCATGGGGCGGGCGTTAAATGAGGCGTTAGGGCCGAATTTTGCATCCAGGGCGCAAGTGGAGCATTGCGCGATGATTGATGTCTGGAGGACGGGGCAGTAAGTTTTTGCAGTGCTGCAAACCATGAGCCGAATTTACCAACTGGGCGCTAAAACCTGGACGCCCAATGTAACACCCAAAAGCAGCATTTACCGTCCCACCACAGTGCAGAGGCACAAAAGAGACAAAATTCCAGTCCTAGATTCTACGGGGGATTGACAGGGGTAGATGCTGAGGTTGTTTCCCCTGGCCGGAGAGCGGAGAACTACAGGGCATAGTCTCAGGTTAAGAGGTCGGACTTGTAGGACTGAGATGAAGAGGAATTCCTTCAGTCAGAGGGTTGTGAATCTTTGGAATTCTCTGCCCAAAAGTGTTGTGGATGCTCAGCCGTTGAGTATATTCAAGGCTGAGATAGATAGATTTTAGGACTTGAGGAATTAAGGAATATGGGAATAGGGCAGGAAAGTGAGATCGAAGGTCAGACATGATCTTATTAAATGGCAAAGAAGGCTCGAGGGACCATCCTGCTCCTAATTCTTATGTTTTTATGTTCCATCATGGCCAACAGTGTGGTCCCAAGGACATGGATCCAGTGCCAAAAAAAGTTAAATGACCTCACATGGCTGGTCAAGGTGAGTGCAGGCTGCAGCAAATTCCATATCTCATCACTTGCACCACAAGTTTCACACACTGCTCAATGCACCATATCTCTATTACTTATCTACCAACAATCTCTACCTATCAACACTCATACCTCACAAACATGGCTTCACTTCACCCTCATAGCCTTACCACTGCTGCAACACTCACACCCACATCTCAATCCTTGCACACACTGACAGGTATTACATTAGGGCAGACACATCACCCAAACACATTGCACTACACTCACTGACACAATTCCCTTTCCCTTGCAGGCAAAGTGGCACAGAACAGGAGGGAGCAGTGGCAGATGGAAGGCAGCCAGCTGCTATACAGAACCTCATCATCCTGGAGGAATTTATCCTTGCCATAATTAGAGGGGCAGTGATGGAGGCTGTGGTAACAGGGGAAGTTAAAGCCATTTCTGATAATGACAGTATGGTCATACCTAATCCTTCTCACATCCCACTTCCCCCTCATCCCACAATCTCTTCCCACTTACAAGCTGCTGATGGTGTCTGCATGGATATCTTGCCTGCCCCCAAGCCACCCTCACTCAACCCAACCCTTGTGCCTTTCTGCTTTCAGAAACCCAAGAACTGCCAGCAGGCCAGCCTGTCACTGAATTTGTGGAGGAGAGTGCTGGAGAAGAAGACGTACCATCACTGCTTCTGACACTGGCAGACACCAGCTGAGAAAATGGCACTGCGTGAAATTTAGAGGGTAGTTTAGAGGCAGGATCTACACATGGTGAGGCACCAGGCACGAGTAGGCGGCAGCAAGGCCAGGGGGAAAGGGTAGATTGGGTGCCAGCTCCCCGGAAGGTGAGTTCATGTATGTGTTCTGCTGCACACAACTCAGATGATGAAATTGATGGGATGGCTTTCAGAAGAAGGGTGATGGGCATGCACACGGAAATGCTAGGTAAGCTTGCCAGAGAGCCTCTTGTCAATGTCAAGAAGCATGGAGCTGTCCAGGTGAGATCTTGTGGACCCAGCCATGATGCTGCGTGTGACAGTCGATGTCGCGGCTTCCATTGTAGCACAGTTGGAAGGGACCCAGCGTCTCAGTGCTGCAGTGGAAATGCAGACTACTCTCCTCGCTCAGCTTGGGTTTATGAGTGTCAAAAGCGACATGCAGTTTGGCACAGAAAGCCGGCAGTCTGTCCTCCAACTGATTGCTAGGAATGCTTAGGCACCACCCCAGGGTAGTGGCAATGGGTCTGTGGAGCAAGAACCTGCTGTCCTCTCTCAGGATGACAACAGTCATACTCCCAGTATGGCCACTCCGTCTTTGCCCTTATCGCTGCCTGTCAGCCAGTCTGCCCAGACTGCTGCCGCCCATACCAAGGTGGTGCCGTCTACAGGCGGGCCTTCTAGGTCCACATCAGGTCGAGATCATCCTGCAAGGCCACCTGTACACTACAACTGAAATTTAGCGGCCTTCCACCAGCCATACTGCAGCCACTGGGGTTGCACTGTGTAGGAGCACTAGAGTAGGTAAAGGCACACAAACAACAGGTACTAAAGGAATGCACAAGGGTGATCAGCTGATATTATAATGTTGTTTTGTTTGGAATCTGTGTTTTGTGTTTGCTCTCAATTCAGCTTTCTGTCCAGGAGGACGCTGTGATGTTCTTTGACAGAGGGATGGTGTTATGTAATTAACCCTTGGTAACCTGTATCACACCACCACCAGAGGGCCTACCTGATGGAGTCCCAAGGGATCCCAGCATCCCTTGGGAGCACTGTATATAAGCTGACCATCCACAAGGTACCTGCACTCTGGAGTCTTATTAAAAGGAGCTAAGGTCACACTTACTCATTGCTCACAGTACTCAGTTTCATCCTTTATTATGAACGTATCAGATGGTATGATGGGGAAGTGGTGAGCAACAGCGATCTGGGATTTCATTCACTGGAATCAGAGTCTGATGAGGCATTCATGGACAGCCCGTCCAGAATGGAGATTTGCTGCCTGACTCTTCCCTCTCTCTCTCTCTCTCTCTCTCTCTCCTTTTCTTTCTCCTCCTGAGGTGCTCTCCCAATCCCTGGTGGCAAGGGCTGTACCCTCATGAAGGCCACATTGTGAAGCATGCAGCAGATCACCACGAAATGGGACACGCACTCCGGCAAGTATTGGAGGCCTCCTCCTGAGCAGTCAAGGCAGCAGAACCATTGCTTGAGCATCCCGATGGTCTGCTCGATGATGTTTCTGGTGGCAGCACGGCTGTCATTATGAGTGTTGAGCATGAGTGCTGGGGTTGTGGAGGGGAGTCATGAACCAGGTGCAGATCAGATAGCCCTTGCCTCCAAGCAGCCACCCTCAGGTGTGATGTGGTGGCTGGAAGAATGCTGGTACACTAGACTGACACAGGATGAAGGCATCATGACTGCTACCAGGATCGCGGGTATTCACCATCGTCATTCCATGTGCATGGTTGCACAACAACTGCACATTAAGTGAGTGGAAGCGTTTGCCATTACGGAACATCTCAGCTTTGGGACAGGGTACCCGCAAAGCTACGTGTGTAGTTGATGGCGTCCTGCACCATGGGGAAGCCCAATATCCTGCCAAAGCCACAGATGCGCCCGTCCTGCTTTTCTCTATTCAGAGGGAAGACAATATAGTCCCTTCTCCTGGACTAGAGAGCCTCTGTAACGTTCTGGATGCAGTGATGGAGGCAATGAAGAAACAGCAATGTATTTCCAAGTCAAGATGATGTGTGACTTGGAGAGGAATTGCATATGATAGTATTCCCAAATGACTGCTACTCTTGTCCTTCTAGGTGATAGAGGTCACGGATTTGGGTGGTGCTGACAAAGAAGTCTTCGTGAGTTCCTGCAGTGCATCTTGTCGATGGTAGACACTGCAGCCTGTGCACCGGCAGTGGAGAGAGTGAAAGTTTGTGGTGGATGGAGTGCCAAATAAGTGCTTTGTCCTGGATGGTGTCGAGCTTCTTGAGTGTTGTTGGAGCTGCACTCATCCAGGCAAGTGAAGAGTATTCCATCACACTCCTGACTTGTGCCTTGTAGATGGTGGACTTTGGGGAGTCAGGTGAGGCACTCGCCGCAGAATACCCAGCCTCTGTCCCGCTCTTGTTGCCACATTATTTATGTGGGGGATCCAGTTAAATTTGTGATCAAAGGGTGACCCCCAGGATGTTGATGGGGGACTCAGCAATGATAATCTCATTGAATGAAAAGAGGAGACTCTTGTTTGAAATGGTCATTGAATGGCAATTGTGTGGCAGAAATGTTACTTCCCACTTATCAACTCAAGCTGAATGTTGTCCAGGCATGTGGGCATGGACTGTTGAATTATCTGAGGAGATGCTAATGGAACTGAACACTGCAATCATCAGCGAACATCTCCATTTCTGACCTTATGATGGAAGGAATGTCATTTTTGAAGCAGTTGAAGATGATTGGGCCTAGGACACTAACCCTGAAGAATTCCTGCAGCGACTGGCCTCCAACAATCACAACCATCTTCCTTTGTGCTCAATATGACTCCAGCCAGTAGAGAGTTTCCCCCCTGATTCCCATTGACTTCACTTTTACGAGGGCTCCTTGATGCCACAATCAGTCAAATGTTGCCTTGTTGTCAAGGGCAGTCACTCTCACCTCATCTCAGGAATTCAGCTTTTGTGCATGCTTGGACCAAGGCTGTAATGAGGCCTGGAACCAAGTGGTCCTGGAAGAACCCAAAGTGAGCATCAGTGAGCAGGTTATTAGTAAGTGCCGCTTGATAGCACTGTTGACATCTTCCATCACTTTGTTGATGATCGAGAGTAGACTGATGGGGCGGTAATTGGCCAGATTGGATTATTCCTGCTTTTTATGGACAGGACACACCTGGGCAATTTTCAACATTGTCGGGTAGATGCCAATGTTGTAGCTGTACTGGAACATCTTGGCTAGAGGCACGGCTAGTTCTGGAGCACAAGTCTTCAGCACAATAGCCAGGATGTTGTCAGTGCCCATAGCCATTGTTGTATCCAGTGCGCTCAGTCGTTTCTTGATATCACGTGGAGTTAATCGAATTGGCTGAAGACTGACTTCTGTGATGGTGGGGACCTCAAGGAATGGCCGAGATGGATCATTCACTCGGCACTTCAGGCTGAAGATGTTGCAGCCTTGCCTTTTGTACTCATGTGCTGAGCTCTTTCATCATTAAGAATAATGGGGATGTTTATGGAGCCTCCTCCTCCCATTAGTTGTTTGATTGTCCACCACCATTCACGACTGGATATGGAAAGACTGCAGTACTTTGATCTGATCCGTTGATTGTGGGATCACTTAGCTCTGTATGTTTAGCATGTATGTAATCTTGTGTTGTAGCTCCACCAGGTTGGCACTTCATTTTTAAGTACGCCTGGTGCTGCTCCTGGCATGCTCTTCTACACTCCTCACTGTACCCCTGGCTTGATGGTAATGGTAGAGTGAGGGATATGCTGGGTCATGAGGTTACAGTTTGTGGTGGAATACAATTCTGCTCCTGCTGATGGTTCACAGTGCCTTATGGATGCCCAGTTGTGAGCTGCTAGATCTCTTTTAAATCTATCCCATTTAGCACAGTTGTAGTGCCACACAACACGATTGAGGGTGTCCTCAATGTGAAAGAAAGACTTGCATTTATATAGTGCCTTTCATGACCTCCCAAAGCACTTCACAGCCAAAGAAGTAGTTTTGAAGAGTAGCCACTGTTGTAATGTAGGAAACGCAGCAGTCAATTTGCACACAGAAAGCTCCCACAAACGACAATGTGATAATAACCAAATAATCTGTTTTGAGTGATGTTGATTGGGGGATGAATATTGGCCAGGACACCGGGGATAAGATCCCTGCTCTTCTTCAAAATAGTGCCCTGGGATTTTTGCACCCACCCAAGAGAGCAGACGGGGCCTCGGTTTAATGCCTCATCTGAAAGACAGGACATCGTCTCCACAAGGCTGCTCCTAACAATACTAATACAAAAGCAAAATACTGCCGATGCTGGAAATCTGAAATAAAAACAGAAAGTGCTGTTCAGACAGCAGCTGTGGAGAGAAAGATGGCCCTAGAAATAGTGGATGCATTGGTGATCATTTTCCAACATTCTATTGACTCTGGATCAGTTCCTATGGACTGCAGGGTAGCTAATGTAACACCACTTTTTAAAAAAGGAGGGAGAGAAAACAGGAAATTATAGACCGGTTAGTCTGACATCAGTGGTGGGGAAAATGTTGGAATCAATTATTAAAGATGAAATAGCAGCGCATTTAGAAAGCAATGACAGGATCGGTCCAAGTCAGCATGGATTTATGAAAGGGAAATCATGCTTGACAAATCTCCTAGAATTTTTTGAGGATGTAACTAGTAGAGTGGACAAGGGAGAACCAGTGGATGTGGTGTATTTCGACTTTCAAAAGGCTTTTGACAAGGTCCCACACGAGAGATTAGTGTGCAAAATTAAAGCACATGGTATTGGGGGTAATATACTGACGAGGATAGAGAACTGGTTGGCAGACAGGAAGCAGAGAGTGGGAATAAACGGGTCCTTTTCAGATGGCAGTGACCAGTGGGGTGCCGCAGGGTTTAGTGCTGGGACCCCAGCTATTTACAATATACAACAATGATTTAGATGAAGGAATTGAATGTAATACCTTCAAGTTTGCAGATGATACTAAGCTGGGTGGTGGTGTGAGCTGTGAGGAGGATGCTAAGAGGCTGCAAGGTGACTTGGACAGGTTAGGTGAGTGGGCAAATGCATGGCAGATGCAGTATAATGTGGATAAATGTGAGGTTGTCCACTTTGATGGCAAAAACAGGAAGACAGAATATTATCTGAATGGTGACAGATTAGGAAAAGGGGAGGTGCAACGAGACCTGGGTGTCATGGTACATCAGTCATTGAAGTTTGGCATACAGGTACAGCAGGTGATGAAGATGGCAAATGGTATGTTGGCCTTCATAGCTAGAGGATTTGAGTATAGGAGCAAGGAGGTCTTAGTGTTGTTGTACAGGGCCTTGGTGAGGCCACACCTGGAATATTGTGTTCAGTTTTGGTCTCTTAATCTGAGGAAGGACGTTCTTGCTATTGAGGGAGTACAGCGAAGGTTCACCAGATTGATTCCCGGGATGGCATGACTGACATATGAGTAGCGACTGAATCAACTGGGCTTGTATCCACTGGAGTTTAGAAGAATGAGAGGGGATCTCATAGAAACATATAAAATTCTGACGGGATTGGACAGATTAAAGGCAGGGTTCCCGTTGCTGGGGAGTTCCAGAACCAGGGGTCACAGTCTACGTATAAGGGGTAAGCCATTTAGGACCGAGATGAGGAGAAACTTCTTCACTCAGAGAGTTGTTAACCTGTGGAATTCTCCACCGCAGAGAGTTGTTGATGCCAGTCCGTTGGATATATTCAAGAGGGAATTAGATATGGCCCTTACGGCTAAAGGGATCAAGGGGCATGGAGAGAAAGCAGGAAAGTGGTACTGAGGTGAATGATCAGCCATGATCTTATTGAATGGCGGTGCAGGCTCGAAGGGCCGAAAGGCCTGCTCCTGCACCTAATTTCTATGTTTCTATAATTAATGTTTCAGGTCGATGATCGATCTGAAATGTTAACTCTGTTTTCCTCTCCAATGATGCCACTGAACTGAACTTGCTGACTATTTCCAGCACTTGCTGTTTTTACTCCTACTAGTACTGTCTTGGACAGATGCACCTACAATAGCTAGATTGGTGAGGACGAAGTCAAGTAGGCTTTTCCCTCAAGTTGGTTCTCTCACCACCTGCCGTAGGCCCAGTCTGGAAACTATGTGCTTCTGGACTCAGCCAGCTCGGTCAATAATGGTACTATGGAGCCACTCTTGGTGATGGACTTTAAAGTCCCACACTCAGAGTAAGCTCTGTGTCCTTGCTACTCTCAGTGCTTTCGACAAATGCTGTTTAACATAAAGGAGTCCTGGTTCATCAGCTGAGGGAGAGTGGTAGGTGGTAATTAGCATCCTTTTATCTTGCACATGTTTGACCTGATGCCATGAGACTTCATGGGGTCCAGAGGCAATGTTGAGGACTTTCAGGGTCACTCCCTCCCAACTGTATACCACTGTGCCATCACCTCTGGTGGGTCTTTCCTGCTGATGGGACAGGGTATGGACGCGTTTATTTGTACTGCCAAAATGGCCACCATGCTCCACCCTTTGTCTATGATTGGTCCCTTTGGGAGGATAAGCCACACCCTGATGTTTCACTGGTGTAACTGGAACCGCCCATTCCAAGGTCTTACTGACTTTGCAAATTGTAGCTCAATCCACTTTGACTTCCTGAAGGGACAGAGGACAGAGCTCCACAGAAGACAGCAAGGGCCAGCCGAAGTGCCTTACTCCAGTTCAAGTGCATGCCTCCCCTAGCCAAAGTCCCTCCTTACACCAGCGCAAGTGCATGACCTTACCCCCCCACTGTAGATGGGGCATTGTGTATGGATTGTTAACAGGTTTATTGGGTATGAAGTGAATAGTGACAGTATCGTGGCTTCTGGATTTAATCCACTCCAACGCTGTCCCTTGTAGGGGGTTGGAAGAACGTGATGCATTTTCCCCGAGTTCCCTCTCTCTCCTCCGACCCACCTGTCTCTCTCCCCCTCGCCTCTCTCTCACTCAGCCTCTACATAGAAAATAGGTGCAGGAGTAGGCCATTCGGCCCTTCAAGCCTACACCACCATTCAATAAGATCATGGCTGATCATTTCCTCAGTACCCCTTTCCTGCTTTCTCTCCATATCCCTTGATCCCCTCAGCTGTAAGGGCCATATCTAACTCCCTCTTGAATATATCCAAGGAACTGGCATCAACAACTCTCTGCGGCAGGGAATTCCACAGGTAACAACTCTCGGAGTGAAGCGGTTTCTCCTCATCTCAGTCCTAAATGGCCTACCACTTATCCTAAGACTGTGTCCCCTGGTGCTGGACTTCCCCAACATCGGGAACATTCTACCTGCATCTAACCTGTATGTTTCTATGAGATCCTCTCTCATCCTTCTAAACTCCAATGTATAAAGGCCCAGTTGATCCAGTCTCTCCTCATATGTCAGTCCAGCCATCCCGGGAATCAGTCTGGTGAACCTTCACTGCACTCCCTCAATAGCAAGAACGTCCTTCCTCAGATTAGGAGACCAAAACTGAACACAATATTCCAGGTGAGGTCTCACCAAGGCCCTGTACAACTGCAATAAGACCTCCCTGCTCCGATACTCAAATCCCCTAGCTATGAAGGACAACATACCATTTGCCTTCTTCACCGTCTGCTCTACCCGTATGCCAACTTTCAATGACTGATGAACCATGACACCCAGGTCTCGTTGCACCTCCCCTTTTCCTAATCTGCCGCCATTCAGATAATATTCTGTCTTCGCGTTTTTGTCCTTAAAGTGGATAACCTCACATTTATCCACATTATACTGCATCTGCCATGCATTTGCCCATTCACCTAACCTGTCCAAGTCACCCTGCAGCCTCGTAGCGTTCCCCTCATAGCTCACACCGCCACCCAGTTTAGTGTCATCTGCAAACTTGGAGATATTACACTCAATTGCTTCATCTAAATCATTGATGTATATTGTAAAGAGCTAGAGTCCCAGCACTGAGCCCTGCGGCACTCCACTAGTCACTGCCTGCCATTCTGAAAAGGACCCTTTTTGTCCCGACTCTCTGCTTCCTGTCTGCCAACTAGTTCTCCATCCATGTCAGTATATTACCCCCAATACCATGTACTTTGATTTTGCACACCAATCTCTTGTGTGGGACCTTGTCAAAAGCCTTTTGAAAGTCCAAATACACCACATCCACTGGTTCTCCCTTGTCCTCTCTACCAGTTACATCCTCAAAAATTTCCAGAAGATTTGTTAAGCATGATTTCCCCTTCATAAATCCATTCTGACTTGGACCGATCCTGTCACTGCTTTCCAAATGCTCTGCTATTTCATCCTTATTAATTGATTCCAACATTTTCCCAACTACTGATGTCGGGCTAACTGGTCTATAATTACCCGCTTTCTCTCTCCCTCCCTTTTTAAAAAGTGGTGTTACATTAGCTACCCTCCAGTCCATAGGAACTGATCCAGAACCGAGACTGTTGGAAAATGATCACCAATGCATCCACTATTTCTAGGGCTACTTCCTTAAGTACTGGGATGCAGACTATCAGGCCCTGGGGATTTATCAGCCTTCAATCCCATCAATTTCCCGCCAAATAAGGATATCATTCAGTTCCTCCTTCTCACTAGACCCTCAGTCCCCTGGTACCTCCGGAAGGTTATTTGTGTCTTCCTTTGTGAAGACAGATCCAAAGTATTTGTTCAATTGGTCTGCCATTTCTTTGTTCCCCATTATAAATTCACCTGAATCCAACTGCAAGGGACCTACGTTTGTCTTCACTAATCTTTTTCTCTTCACATATCTACAGAAGCTTTTGCAGTCAGTTTTTATGTTCCTGGCAAGCTTCTTCTCGTACTCTATTTTTCCCCTCTTAATTAAACCCTTTGTGCTCCTCTGCTGAATTCTAACTTTCTCCCAGTCCTCAGATTTGCTGCTTTTTCTGGCCAATTTATATGCCTCTTCCTTGGATTTAACACTATCCTTAATTTCCCTTGTTAGCCACGGTTGAGCCACCTACCCCATTTTATTTTTACTCCAGACAGGGATGTACAATTGCTTAAGTTCATCCATGTGATCTTTAAATGTTTGCCATTGCCTATCCACCGTCAACCCTTTAAGTATCATTTGCCAGTCTATCCTAGCCAATTCACACCTCAAACCATCTAAGTTACCTTTCCTTAAGTTCAGGACCCTAGTTTCGGAATTAACGGTGTCACTCTCCATCTTAAGAATTCTACCATGTTATGGTCACTCTTCCCCAAGAGGTCTCGCACAATAAGATTGCTAATTAGTCCTTTCTCATTACACATTCAAATATTGGAAGAGGTGCTGCAACCTCGCACATTCAATAAAAACGTGGAACACAGACTCTTCCAGACCACAAAAATTACAGGCGGCCTGGGAGTCCATGAACCGACTTAAAAACTCATTGCAAGGGACTGCTCTGTGCAAAACCCTCCAGGCCAAGTCCCTAATAAATAAAGGGAAGACTCCCGTGTAGAGAGCATTCCATTGGCGACCCCGCCTTCCCGAAGGCAAGATGGTGCGCCATGGCATGTCCGGATGGCAGACGAGGATGGTGACCTTATCTACAAGCCGCAAATGTTGGGTGCTGTGCAACCACTCTCTCTGTTCTCTAAGACCTGGTGCCACAGGCCTGCCTCTCCCTTGGTCTGTGCGTGTGTGGGCCGGGAATCAGTGCTTTGAAATGCCAGTCAGGCCCTGCGGGAAACCAAACCTCCGGGTTATCTTGAACCGCTTTCCTACCCGGCCGTGACCTCTATCCACCAACGCTGTGTGAGCTGCCGGCTGTTTCCAGCACTTACTGTTTATTTGTTGGGAAACGCTCGCATCCAAGGTCGCCGCGCCTGCGCACAGCGGGCACCGACCGTTTGTTCACTCTCCCTCCATGTTGATGTGCAGCCTGCGCCAGCTGAGTGTGGCCGGGTCGGAGCGGCCGTGTCCCCCTGTGTCACCGAGCCGGGATGGCCGTGAGTGTCCAGGTTTACCCCAGCCCCAAGTGCCTCTTCGATGAGCCGGTCCAGGTGCGGGTGGGCGACCTCTCCCCGCTCCAACAGGTCACCATGAAGGCTTCTTTTTAACATTTTTCAAAAGTCCCTTTTACACCTTCGCAGATAGCTCGCCACTCGCCCAGGAGTTTGACCTGATCCCTGAAGGTATTTCTAGATTGTTTCCAAACCTTTTAGTTTTATATCTCCTATTTTCTTTAAGAGATCAGATTTAATACAATAATTTTTTTTTGAATCCACCTCAGTATTTTGCTGTGCCTTCTCTTAATATCTCAAAATCTCAATTAAAATTTTGTAATTTCAATCTTTATTTAAAACCTTTTTTTTTTAGCTAGAAGCTTTTTTTAAAAGGCATTCTTTATCTCATTCCTAGACTAAATTTCTGTCTTTCAACCCAATGTAATCAATCATTGCATGTTTTCTTTCGACAAGTAAGTGAGCGTGTCAAATAAATTCTTTTTTTTTCAACTACCGGGACCATGTATTTTTTATCTTTTACTCAACAAACCTATCCTTTGTGCATTTCCTAGTTCCGTAACTTATCATCCGAATATATCCACACCTGCGTTCCTAACTTAAAATGTCTTAAAACTTCCCACATACAGGACAACACTACAAAGGGTTGAAAAAAAACTTTCACTCTGTTTGGAGAAGTGGGAGGAGCCTAAATTAATAGACAGCTGCATCACCTCTCCAAACAGGCTTTTAAAAAACATGAAAAGATAAAAATTTATTCCGCAGTCAAAAAATCACACAAGTACTCTCATTCAAAAACAGACATTCACAAGAGTCTCTCTTCATTCAACAAAGCTTATTAATTAAATTTTTTCTTTGGCCGGCTCTATTTTTGGATCCATGATTGCCCAATTTTATCCTGACACAATTCCTTTTATCCTTACACAATTCCTCGCGTCGCCCAGCGATTTAGTTCTACACAATTCCTCGCGTCGCCCCGCGGTTTTCCTATTCGTGTCGCCGCGCGATTGTCTATTTCCCTATCCTCCGCGTCACCGTGTGGTTCTCCTATTCGTGTCACCACGCGATTGTCTATTTCCCTATCCCTCCGCATCGCCGCGCGATTGTCTATTTCCCTATTCGCGTCGCCGCGCGATTTAAGTCCAATCAGCGCCTAGACGGACTAAGTGATATACAAAGTCGACATCATACCTGACTTGGACACTTATTTCCTAAGTTAAAAGGTATTCGCCAGATTGACCTGGATCTCGTTCAGACGCTACCTGAGAACCAGCGAGTGGCCAAACTTTCCTCAGAAATTTGGAACTGAAGGAAACTGAAGTGGTATTTTAAAGGGTACTCACTCCAGTGGCTACTTTCCTCCCGTCTCGTCCAAGGCTAGTCTGGCTCTTAATTCGCAAGCTTTCGGCAGCCGTCCATTGAGATCCCACTTCTGACACCAAATGTTGATATGGATTCTTTTTCCCTCATTCTGTTTCAGCGAATACACTGACGCGAACACCTTGCCTTTTCTGTAAAGGACATTTATTGAAGATTCTCCGGCCGGGACTTGTCAAGACAAAGGGACACTCTCAATCAGAGCCTGTTTACCTTCCCCTGGACAAGTCCCTTTTCAGCGCGAAAAGCACAGTAGATTTACATTTTCAAAACAGAACACATTTGATTAGCACTTGGTCTATCCAATCCCTTTCTGCCTTCCCCCCGAGTATGTCCAATGGCAGGCAAGAAAGTCTCCAAATTAGGGCTGGTGTCAGGTAGGTTAGTTATAGCTTTGCTACACTGTCTTCCCTTATCAGTAAAGAACCCAATTAGTTTCCCTTCCTCCTTATCAGTAGAAACTATTACTTTTCCCTTCCTATCTAGAATTGCGTTCTTTCTTTGTGCTGCCTTGGGCTTTCTCATGACCCGTGTCTAACCTCAACTTCAACTCTTGGTAACCCCTTTTTTTCTGTTGATTCTGCAGTTGTCTGCATCTTGACCATTTCTTTAGCTACTTTCCCATGATTCCCTATCTCCATCCTTTTGCCACCTTCTCTAGCCATCTACCACTTTCGCAACCCTTTTACACATTCTCACCTTGGAGAGCTGTGGAAGCTGGGACATTGAATACATTTAAGACAGAGATAGACAGTTTCTTAACCGATAAGGGAATAAGGGGTTATGGGGAGCGGGGGGGGAAGTGGACCTGAGTCCATGATCGGATCAGCCATGATCTTATTGAATGGCGGAGCAGGCTCGAGGGGCCGTATGGCCTACTCCTGCTCCTATTGCTTTAGTTCTTATGTTCTTCGCTCAGCGACGAGAAGGGGCAGGCTTTTCACTCCTTGGCTTTCTACAGGGCGGACGAGCAGGGGGAGCTGGACCTGAGTCAGTGCCCGTCTCTGGGTGGTCACTACACTGGCACCGAGCCCATGGGGCTGTTCTGGTCGCTCACGCCCGCCACTCCTTTCACTCTACTGGTGAAGAGAGCCATGGCCACTTCACCCCTCTGTGTCCACATTGAGGTGTTTGATGGTCACGGGACCCTGGAGCGGCTCCCAGAGCAGCCTTTGGCCGCCTGTATCAATGAACGGTGGTTTATGAAAGAAGGGGTGAGGAGGATCCCAGTGAGAGAGGGCAGGGTCCGCGGGGTCCTCTTTGTCTCACCTGGTAAGAGAGCAGTCCTGTGCACACTCGAGATTTGCAGCTTATGTTCTGGAGATGTGTCTGAATCTGCCGGTCGTATTTGCTTGCATTGATTTTTTTTGTTCTTTGCTAAATTTGTAACTTGAAGTTATTGCTTAACACAGAACAGTATTGACATTCATTTTGGTATTGATCTGTTTGCTACACTGTCTCTACTATAGATTAGGAATGTTCTGTGTGTGACTTCCAATGAAGTGAGAATGAATCCTAGAAACTTGCAGCACAGGAGGAGGCCATTGGGCCAGCTGTGTCTGCGCTGGCTCCTTGAACGAGTAGTCGTGCTTAGTGCTACGTCACTGCTTTTTGTCTGTAAACCTGTAAGTTCCTCTTCCTCGAGTATCTATTCAACTCCCCCTTTAAAATTATCTATGGAATCAGCTTCCACCACCTTTTCAGGGACAGTGTTTCAGATCCAAACAGCTCTGAGTGAAATTATAGCCGGGTCTCTCACTTTTATCTGTTGTCCTCTCGCACTGTTTCGCCTTGGGCTCGCACTCACCGCTCTCATAAATGAATGGCAACTAAGGCAATTTTGTGTTGTGAACCCCTGCCCGAGATGTCTGCACTGCTCTAATTCTGCCCTCTTGAGCATCCCTGATTATAACTGCTCAACCATTGGTGGCCGTGCTTTCAGCTGCCTAGGCCCAGACATCGAGAACGCCCTCCCTAAACCTCTCTACCTCTCTTTCCTCCTTTAAGACGCTCCTTAAAACCTACCTCTTTGACCAAGCTTTTGGTCATCTGCCATAATTTCTTCTTATGTGGCTCGGTATCAAATTTTATGTTTTGTCTTAAAACACTCCTGCGAAGCACCTTGGGACGTTTTACTACGTTAAAGGCGCTATATAAATACAAGTTGTTGTTTGAACCTGTGCTCAAGAAAAACTAGGCGGACATTGCTGAATCTCGGAACAATTGCAGCTGCACGATATGTCGAAAGGGTTATCTCAACACAACTCACTCCATCTTGCCCTCCCTCACTTCTGAGCGTGCATGCAAGTTTTCCCTCTATATAAACTCTCCAATCTACACTCTGAGCTAATCTTATTCATGAGATGGTCATACTGCTTGCTCTCTCGACCCTATTCTCACTAAACTGACCACCCAACTTTTTTTCCTGGCTCCCATGCTAGCTGATATTGTAAACTGTTCCTTTTCCAAGTACACGATGTCAAGATCAACACGTACGAATGCTGACCAAATCTACCACTATCTCACCACCACCTCTTTTGACCCATCCACTGCCACTGTCAGACTGTCCGTCATTCAGCGCAACACAAGCAGAAATTTCCTCTAATTAAACATTGGTAAGACCAAAACCATCGCCTTCGGCCTCCGCCACAAACTCCTTTCGGTCTCCACCCATTCTATCCTCGTCCCTGGCCACTGTCTCAGGCTGAACCAGATTGTTCATAACCTCCCCATCCAATTTAGCCTGAAGCTGAACTTCCTCTCTATCAGAAAAGAATGCCTATGTAACATCGCCATTCTCCGCTCCTGCCTCAGCTTATCTGCTGCTAAAATGCTTATCCAGGCTTTAGATACCGCAAGATTCGACTATTCAATGCTCTCCTGGCCAGCCACCTGTCTTCCACCCTATGTTAACTTGAGTTCATCCAGAACTCTGTTGCCCATATTCTAACTCGCATCAAGTCCTATTCACCCATCACCCCCGTGCTCACTAACTTATTTTGGATCCTGGACCCTAAACGCCTCAATTTTAAAATGCTCATCCTCGTGTTCAAATCCCTCCATGGACGTGCCCATCTCTATATATGTAACCTCCTCAAGCCCTACAACCCTGGAGAACTCTGCATTCCTCCAACTTTGGCCTCTTGTCCAACACCCACTTCCTTCACCCACCATTGATAGCCATAAGCTCTGGAATTCCTTCCCAAAACCTAACCACCTCGCTCTCCTTTTAAGACACTCCTTAAAACCTACCTCTTTGACCAAGCTTTTAGTCACATATCTTAATATCTTTCTTTGGCTCGGTGTAAAATTCTGTCTTATTACACACCTGTGAAGCACCTTGGATCTTTTTCCTACGTTAAAGGCACTACATAAATGCAAGTTATATTATATTCTCGCTCGGCTTTCAATAATGAGAGTTTATAAGAATATTCAATTGCTTTAGAAATAATCTTAACTGTGTGGTACATTTCGGTAAAGAATCATTTGTAATGTTTCAATTTGACAGGTGATGGTCCATTTCCAGGGATTATTGATCTGTATGGGTCAGTTGGTGGAGTGGTTGAGCATCGAGCTAGTCTCTTGGCAAACCATGGATTTCTGACACTGACTTTAGGATATTTTGGGTATGATGACCTTCCAAAGGATTTTACTAACCTTGATCTGGAATATTTTGAAGAAGCTGTGAACCTTTTGAGTCAGCATCCAAAGGTAGGATGCCTTTTGTTCCATTTAGAAAATAGTTTTACACATGAACGTATGAAAAAGTAGAGCAAAGACCACTTCGTCCATCAAGGCTATCCCATCCAGACACCTTGCAACCTTTATGCACCACTTCTCCCCACTTTCCCCCTCCCGTCCCCCCCCAAACAGTGAGAAGCAAAAAAAAAAAACACCTTCGGACAATTCCCTGAAGGCAGTCAAGCAAGCTGCGGGAGACTGCAGTGATTGATATCATTAAGCCGCAGTGAACCCACCTGGCTTCTAAAACATGCAGAAACTCCTCCCTCCATTTTTAAGGCATGTTCATCACACATGCTTACAACCTATTGCAGAGGCTGTGGATGTTTTTTTTTTTAAAGAGGCACTGGAGAAGATGCAACCAGAATTGAGAGGTTATACTTATCAGAAAAGATTCAACAGGCTGACGCTCTTTTCTCTAGTAAAGAGAAGACTGAGCAAAGACCAGATAGAGGTCTTCAAGATTATGAAAGGGCTTGATAGGGTAGACGTAGAGAAGATTTTCCATTTGTGGGGGAGACCAGAACCAGGGGCAATGAATTAAGATAGTCACTAATAAATCCAATAGGGGACTCAGGAGAAACTTCTTTACCCAGAGAGTGGTTAGAATGTGGAACTTGCTACCACAAGCTGTAGTTGAGGTGATTAGCAGAGATGCATTTAAGGGGAAGCTTGATATGTATATAAGGGAGAAAGGAATACAAGGATGTGTTGATGAGGTTTTAGGAGTACGGGTGAGAAGAGCCTCATGAGCATAAACCTGTTGGGCTGAATAACCTGTTTATATTATGCTGTAAATATTATGTAATACTATAACATAACTCGCTGCTTTGTCATTATTGTATATTTTTACCTCTTTATAAGCAATAGGTCATGATTTTCAATCTACAGATATTCTTTCCTTAACAGGCAAAGGTTATCCAGTTAATACGGTTTATTGTATTTGGTAAAACTCCATAGCTGAGGCTTTTTTCAAAATGGCATTGAAGCAATGGAGTGAGTTAAAGGAGGAGAGAGATAATTTAAAACTACACCGAGGCTCACAGAATTGAGTTTATTTTCATTGGAGAAAAGATGATTGAGCGGTATTCAAAATGTTTGATTAATGTAGATTTAAGCAGGTTCATTAACTTATATTGTGGTTGCAAACCTAGAGGGCACGAGAATAAAATTGCAACAAATCAAGCGAGCCTAAAGAAAGAATTGAGGAGGAGTCCTATTTAGCATTCTTCTATCATTTTAGAAATTGTATATTTGTTTTGCTTTCCTCGATTATGGCTGCATTTGCACTACATCATCATCGGCAGTCCCTCGGAATCGAGGAAGACTTCTTTCCACTCTTAATATGAGTCCTTAGATGGCTGAACAGTCCAATACGAGAACCACAGTCCCTGTCACAGGTGGGGCAGATAGTCGTTGAGGGTAAGGGAGGGTGGGACAGGTTTGCTGCATGCTCTTTCCGCTGCCTGCGCTTGATTTCTGCATGCTCTCGGCGATGAGACTCGAGGTGCTCAGCGCCCTCCCGGATGCACTTCCTCCACTTAGGGCAGTCTTTGGCCAGGTACTCCCAGGTGTCAGTGGGGATGTTGCACTTTATCAGGGAGGCTTTGAGGGCGTCCTTGTAACATTTCCTCTGCCCACCTTTGGCTCGTTTGCTGTGAAGGAATTCCGAGTAGGGCACTTGTTTTGGGAGTCTCGTGTCTGTCATGCGGGCAATGTGGCTTGCCCAGCGGAGCTGATCAAGTGTGGTCAGTGCTTCAATGCTGGGGATGTTGGCCTGGTCGAAGATGCTAATGTTGGTGCGTCTGTCCTCCTACGGGATTTATAGGACCTTGCGGAGACATCGTTGATGGTATTTCTCCAGCGACTTGGTGTCTACTGTACATGGTCCATGGATCTGAGCCATACAGGAGGGCGGGTATTAGGACAGCCCTGTTTGCACTACAGTTGTAATGTCGGAGAATTTTCTTTTATGCCAGTGCAGCACTTATTATTTAAATCTGATGTCCGGATCCAACTTGACAATGGAGTAAAGCAGAGGACAGGGAGTCTCGCACTTGGTTTTGGAGTTAGTTACATCGGAACAGGAGTAGGCTATTCAACTCATCAAGCATGTTGCACTATTCTTGCCCAGGGAATGGAAAGAAAAAATTAAATGCCAACCAAACATTTATTCTTGCTTAATTTAGTAGAAACATATCCAGTACAGTTGATGATTTTTACATGTGTGCATTAATTTTTTTTTTAAAGGTTATAGGTCCTGGAGTCGGAGCAATAGGAATATCAAAGGGAGCTGATCTAGTTCTATCGATGATCACATTTTTACCACATGTGATAGCAGCCGTTAGTATTGGTGGGTGCAATGCAAACACTTTCGGTAATTTGCATTACAAGAACATCACTCTTCCTGGCCTGGGATTTTCAATAGACAAAGTCAAAATTCTAGAATCAAAGTTGATTGATATCTCTGAGGTGACAGGTAACCCGATGGATGAAGCTAACAAAGATTGCATCATCCCAATAGAAAAGGCTGAGGGGCATTTTTTGTTTGTGGTTGGAGAAGATGACAAGAATTGGAATACACCACTCTATGCTCGGCAAGCTGTTCAACAACTGAAAGAAAATGGCAAAGAGAACTATGAACTTATCGTTTACCCTGAGGCTGGACATCTGCTGGAGTCCTCATATTTTCCATTCTGCTATGCCTCATTTCATCGGTTGGTGGGACACCCTGTGGTATGGGGAGGGAAAATGAAGCCACATTCATTAGCCCAGTTAGACCTTTGGCCAAAGATCCAGACATTTCTACAGAAACATCTCGCAAAACAGAGCAAGTTGTGAAACTATCCAATGTTTGTTTGGTAAAATTAAGGGATAAATTACATTATCTCAGATGTGCCTTAATCTGTTAATTTGTTATAATCTATATATAACAGTCACCCCCCTTGTCTATAATTGTATTTTATTCAGAATATGATTGTGTAAACCTAATTTCAATGTAAAAACTTGTAATTTGTTGCTTATTCTCTTCCATATCCATGTAATTTTTACCTGCCAATTACATTTTAGCATTAAGGCTTTGCATGTACAATATTTTAATTGGGGAGGGGAAACATTTTATATTAAATTAAATATAAATTGTTCTACATGAATATCTTCATTTTTGATTGCTTCAGGATCAACTGAAATTTAGTTGAGAATATTTGAGAATGGAGGAGCTAAAGGATATAGATTTGGGGTTGGCTAAAGCCATGGCTTTTAGTCTATTAAAATGAAGGAATGGAAAATCACAAGCTGGGGAACTATGATGGTGTAGCTATCCAATGGGAGCCTCAGAGGGCGTCTCTTCATCGTCCTCTTCCTCCTGAGGAGGGCATGCAATCCCCACTGGCAATGCTTGGCCCCTCATGATGGCCAAGTAGTGCAACATCCAGCACACCACAATGAATTCGGATACCTGTTGAGGGGAGTATTGAAGGCTGCCTCCAGAGTAGTCCAGGAATTTGTCTGCCTGTAGGAGATGGCATATCTCTGTCAGCACTTCCGTTCGGAAGCGCAGCCTTCTCACACACTGCTCATCAGAGAGCTGAAGGTATGGGCATTGGTGCCTGTAAACCTGTGTGGGGTAAGCCCTCCTTCCCAGACATCTTTGGCCCCTCCTCATCCGTGGGCCGACATGGCCAAGAGCCCTTCCAGCTTGACGCCGCCTGGCAATAGCTTGGAGCACGATACACTGGAGAACTAGTAATGCCTCCATTAAATTTTCTCACTCATCTTGTAAGAGCACTCTAATGGCAGATAAAGTGAAGTTTGCAAGTCGGAACTTCACACAGCGTGCATAAGCATTGCAGTCAATGTGACCTGTGATGTAGGATCCTCATCCCTCGATTTAAAAATGCTGTCAATACTGCCTGCTGTACCCTGGCAATTCCTGTTTTTTCCAGACGGTTCATGGGACGGGCGTTAAATGAGGAGTTAGGGCCAAATTTTGCATCCAGGGCTCAAGTGGAGCATTGCACGATGATTGATGACATGATCTCAGTGAAACTGGAGGATGGGGCAATAAGTTTTTGCAGTGTTGCAAACCATGAGCCGAATTTACCAACTGGGCACTAAAACCTGGACACCCGACGTAACGCCCAAAAGCAGCATTTACAGCCCCACCACTGTGCAGGGGCACAAAAGACACAAAAATCCAGCCCTAGATTCTATGGGGGATTGACAGGGTAGATGCTGAGGTTGTTTCCCCTGGCCAGAGAGCGTAGAACTACGGGGCATAGTCTCGGGTTAAGGGGTCGAACTTGTAGGACTGAGATGAAGAGGAATTCCTTGTGTCAGAGGGTTGTGAATCTTTGGAATTCTCTGCCCAAAAGTGCTGTGGATGCTCAGTCGTTGAGTATATTCAAGGCTGAGATAGATAGATTTTTGGACTTGAGGAATTAAGGGATATGGGAATAGGGCAGGAAAGTGAGATCGAAGGTCAGACATGATCTTATTAAATGACAAAGAAGGCTCGAAGGACCGTCTGGCCTACCCCTGCTCCTAATTCTTATGTTTTTATGTTCCGTCATGCCCAACAGTGTGGTCCCAAGGACATGGATCCAGTGGCAAAAAAAGTTTAATGACCTCACATGGCTGGTCAAGGTGAGTGCAGGCTGCAGCAAATTCCATATCTCATCACTTGCACCACAAGTTTCTCACACTGCTCAATGCACCATATCTCTATTACTTATCTAGCAACAGTCTCTACCTATCAACACTCATACCTCACAAACATGGCTTCACTTCACCCTCATAGCCTTACCACTGCTGCAACACTCACACCCACATCTCAATCCTTGCACACACTGACAGGTATTACATTAGGGCAGACACATCACCCAAACACATTGCACTACACTCACTGACACAATTCCCTTTCCCTTGCAGGCAAAGTGGCACAGAACAGGAGGGAGCAGTGGCAGACGGAAGGCAGCCAGCTGCTATAAAGAACCTCATCATCCTGGAGGAATTTATCCTTGCCATAATTAGAGGGGCAGTGATGGAGGCTGTGGTAACAGGGGAAGTTAAAGCCATTTCTGATAATGACAGTATGGTCATACCTAATCCTTCTCACATCCCACTTCCCCCTCATCCCACAATCTCTTCCCACTTACAACTCTTTTGCTGAAACAAAATAAACATTAACTCAAGTGCCCCCTTATTAAAGGGGGGAGACACTCCAAATGCTTTCCAGTGCCCTTTTTTTTCTGTTTTTTTGTGTTTTTATTTAGGGCACCGAGAGGCAAATTATACAAATGCCCCCTGACTGCTCTTCCCACTTACAAGCTGCTGATGGTGTATGCATGGATATCTTGCCTGCCCCCACGCCACCCTCACTCAACCCAACCCTTGTGCCTTTCTGCTTTCAGAAACCCAAGAACTGCCAGCAGGCCAGCCTGTCACTGAATTTGTGGAGGAGAGTGCTGGAGAAGAAGACGTACCACCACTGCCTCTGACACTGGCAGACACCAGTTGAGAAAATGGCACTGCGTGAAATTTGGAGGGTAGTATAGAGGCAGGATCTACACATGGTGAGGCACCAGGCACGTGTGGGCTGTAGCAAGGCCAGGGGGAAAGGGTAGATTGGGTGCCAGCTCCCCGGAAGGTGAGTTCATGTATGTGTTCTGCTGCACACAACTCAGATGATGAAATTGATGGGGTGGCTTTCAGAAGGGTGATGGGCATGCACACGGAAATGCTAGGTAAGCTTGCCAGAGAGCCTCTTGTCAATGTCAAGAAGCATGGAGCTGTCCAGGTGAGATCTTGTGGACCCAGCCATGATGCTGCGTGTGACAGTCGATGTCGCGGCTTCCATTGTAGCACAGTTGGAAGGGACCCAGTGTCTCAGTGCTGCAGTGGAAATGCAGACTGCTCTCCTCGCTCAGCTTGGGTTTATGAGTATCAAAAGGGACATGCAGTTTGACGCAGAAAGCCGGCAGTCTGTCCTCCAACAGATTGCTAGGAATGCTTAGGCACCACCCCAGGGTAGTGGCAATGGGTCTGTGGAGCAAGAACCTGCTGTCCTCTCTCAGGATGACAACAGTCATACTCCCAGTATGGCCACTCCGTCTTTGCCCTTACCGCTGCCTGTCAGCCAGTCTGCCCAGACTGCTGCCGCCCATGCCAAGGTGGTGCCGTCTACAGGCGGGCCTTCTAGGTCCACATCAGGTCGAGATCATCCTGCAAGGCCACCTGTACACTACAACTAAAATTTAGCGGCCTTCCACCAGCCATACTGCAGCCACTGGGGTTTTACTGTGTAGGAGCACTAGAGCAGGTAAAGGCACACAAACAACAGGTACTAAAGGAATGCACAAGGGTGATCAGCTGATATTGTAATGTTTTTTTGTTTGGAATCTCAGTTTTGTGTTTGCTCTCAATTCAGCTTTGTGTCCAGGACGCTGTGATGTTCTTTGACAGAGGGATGGTGTTCTGTATTTAACCATTGGTAACCTGTATCACACCACCACCAGAGGGTCTACCTGTTGGAGTCCCAAGGGATCCCGACATCCCTTGGGAGCACTGTATATAAGCAGACCACCCACGAGGTAACTGCACTCTGGAGTGTTATTAAAGGAGCTAAGGTCACATTTACTCATTGCTCACAGTACTCAGTTTCATCCTTTATGAGCATATCTATTGGCGATGAGATAACGAACAACCACGCAAAAAAGCAAAGAACAGTTGGTATCCTGTAGAAGTTCTCAGAAGGGGACGATTGGGAGGCCTTCATGGAGAGACTCGACCAATACTTCGTGGCCAATGAGCTGGAAGGGGATGAGAACGCTGTGAAACAAAGGGCGATCCTCCTTACCGTCTGTGGGGCAACGACCTATGGCCTCATGAAGAATCTTCTAGCTCCGGTAAAACCAACAACTAAATCCTATGAAGAATTGTGTACGCTGGTCCGGGAGCACCTAGATCCTAAAGAAAGCATTTTGATGGCAAGGTATCGGTTCTACTTACCAATCACCAGCCAATCACTTACCTCCTTGGCTGTGATGTCACCTTTCGATTTCTTTCTACTTTTTTGCCTCCCTGCTGCAGCTGCACTGGCTGGCCTTTTGTGGGCCGCTCGCCTCCCGAACTCCCGCCTCTCGATGCTCCCCGGACTGTTCACTGACCGGCGTTTTGTAGGCCGCTCGCCTCCCGAACTCCCGCCTCTCGATGCTCCCCAGACTGCTCGCCGACGGGCCTTTTGTAGGCCGCTCGCCTCCCGAACTCCCGCCTCTCGATGCTCCCCAGACTGCTCGCCGATGGGCCTTTTGTAGGCCGCTCGCCTCCCGAACTCCCGCCTCTCGATGCTCCCCAGACTGCTCGCCGATGGGCCTTTTGTAGGCCGCTCGCCTCCCGAACTCCCGCCTCTCGATGCTCCCCAGACTGCTCGCCGACGGGCCTTTTGTAGGCCGCTCGCCTCCCGAACTCCCGCCTCTCGACGCTCCCCGGATTGCTCGCTGACGGGTCTTTTGTAGGCCGCTCGCCTCCCGAACTCCCGCCTCTCGATGCTCCCCGGACGATTCACTGATGGGCGTTTTGTAGGCCGCTCGCCACCCGAAATGCCGCCTCTCAACGCTCCCTGGACTGCTCGCTGACAGGAAGGGAAGGAAATCTGCTGTCCTTACCCAGTTTGGCCTATATGTGACTCCACACCCACACCCACGTGGTTGAATGTTAATTGCCCTCTGAATTGGCCTAGCAAGCCACTCAGTTTTACCAAACTGCTACAAAGAAGTATACTAAGAATAAAACCGACGGACCACCCGACATTAACCTCGGCACTGGGCACGACAAAGGCACACCCAGCCCAGTCGACCCTGCAAAGTCCTCCTCATGAACATCTGGGGACATATGCCAAAATTTGAAGAGCTGCCCCACAGTTCCCTTCAAGATGCATGACTGTGCATCGATCTGGAGCTCCTGCGCAGGCCGCTCGCCAGCTTTTCAATTGGAACAACCATGCAGGCATGAAAATTTGAATTTGTCGCACAGCCACTTAAAGGGGCCATGCACCCCAAAAAAAGTTACAGCGAACATTGCCACAGACTAGTCAAGCAACAGCCTGACATAGTCATGCTCACAGAATCATAGAACAAGAGTAAGCCATTCAGCCCCTTGAGTCTGTTCTGCCATTCAATTAGATCATGGCTGATCTGTATCTTAACTCCATTTACCTGTCTTGGTTCTACATCCTTTAATACTCTTGCCTAACAAAAACCTATCAATCTCAATTTTGATTATAAGATATAAAAACAACTAAATACAATAATGGGAGACGGTGGGGTGTTTTTCGATGGATGAACTAATATGGGACAAATTATCTTCCTCATTCATAATTATCTTGTGAATACTGAGCCCCACGGCAGCTCACCAAATGCTCCTCACTCACCCCGATATGACCCCTTGTTTTCTACCCTTTGGGCAGTCTCTCACCCACCCGTGTTATGCCCTGAATCCACTGAGCTTTGACCTTTACCACACACTCTGAGATATGTCCTTACTATACAGTATAAATGCACACAAGGCCCATACTTGAGAGAAGGTCACTCTGTGACCAGTTACCTTTATTACCAAGACCTCAAGTGATGAAGGTGGGTTTAGCTTCCCCTTTTATACCTGAAAGTCCAGGTTAGGAGTGTCTCCCACAAGTTTGCCCCTTGTGGTCAATGTTCTCAGGTTGTACAACTTAGGTCAGCTTATAGAAACATAGAAAATAGGTGCAGGAGTAGGCCATTCGGCCCTTCGAGCCTGCACCGCCATTCAATGAGTTCATGGCTGAACATGAAACTTCAGTACCCCATTCCTGCTTTCTTGCCATACCCCTTGATCCCCCTAGTAGTAAGGACTTCATCTAACTCCTTTTTGAATATATTTAGTGAATTGGCCTCAACAACTTTCTGTGGTAGAGAATTCCACAGGTTCACCACTCTCTGGGTGAAGAAGTTTCTCCTCATCTCGGTCCTAAATGGCTTACTCCTTATCCTTAGACTGTGACCCCTGGTTCTGGACTTCCCCAACATTGGGAACATTCTTCCTGCATCTAACCTGTCTAAACCCATTGTACATGGGTTACAATGATAGTTGAATACATGACATCACCTCCCCGCCCAAAGTCTTATTGGGATCACAGGTTAAGTCTCTCTGGTGGTTTACGCTCCCTTGTGGAGCGCCTGAGTTGGGGCTCCGGTTGTTGGGCGCTGGTCTGAATGTCTGCTGTTTTTGGTGCCTCAGGCCTGTCAGGACTGCCCAAAGTGGCTGGGCTCTCCTCCACTTGGGTCTAGTGTTCGGTCACCTGTGGAGGAGTAAACTGTACATCGTGTTCTTCCTCTGCTTCTTCTATGGGGTTGCTGAACCTCCTTTTAGTTTGATCCACGTGTTTACGGCAGATTTGTCCATTGGTAAGTTTAACTACCAAAACCCTATTCCCCTCTTTGGCAATCACAGTGCCTGCAAGTCATTTGGGCCCTGCAGCGTAATTAAGGACAAAAACAAGGTCATTGACATCAATACATCGCGCCCTCGCATTCCTGTCATGGTGGTCACATTGTGACTGACGCCTGCTCTCAATAATTTCTTTCATAGTAGGGTGTATAAGGGATTGCCTGGTTTTGAGCATACTTTTCATTAGCAGCTCTGCGGGTGGAACCCCTGTGAGCAAGTGTGGTTGGGGTCTATTGGCCAACAGGAGGCGTGATAAGTGGCTTTGTAGGGAACCCCCTTGGATTCTGAGCATTCCGTTTGATTATCTGCACTGCTCGTTCCGCCTAGCCATTTGAGGCCAGCTTGAACGGTGCCGTTCTGACATGGTTGATGCCACTGCCTGCCATGAAGTCCTGGAATTCAGTGCTTGTGAAGCACGGGCCACTGTCGCTGACCAAGACGTCCGGTAGATCATGGGCGGCGAACATTGCCCGTAGACTTTCTACCGTGGCAGAGGATATGCTTGAATTTAAACTGGCACACTCAATCCATTTGGAGTAAGCATCTACTACAACCAAAAACATTTTTCCCATGAAAGTACCTGCGTAGTCCACATGGATGCGTGACTATGGCTTGGCGGGCCAGGACCAGAGTCTAAGGGAGGTTTCCCTGGGGGCGTTGCCCAGCTGAGCATACGTATTGCACCTGCGAACACAAAGTTCCAGGTCTGCATCTATCCCTGGCCACCAATCGTGTGACCTGGCAATTGCCTTCATCATGACAATGCACGGGTGCTCGTTGTGAAGTTCCCTGATAAACACCTCTCTGCCCATCTGGGGCATGACGACTTGGTTTCCCCACAGTAGGCAATCGGCCTGAATCGAGAGTTCATCCTTGCGCCTATGAAACGGTTTAAATTCCTCAGGGCATGCCCCCTACGTGGCTGCCCAGTCCCCATTCAGGACACATTTCTTAACTAAAGACAGTAGCGGGTCTTTATTTGTCCAGACTTTAATCTGACGGGGTGTCACAGGTGACCCTTCGCTTTCAAAAACTTCAACAGCCATGACCATCTCAGCATCATGCTCAGTTGCCCCCTCAGTGGTGGCTAGTGGGAGCCTGCTGAGTGCATCGGCGCAGTTTTCAGTGACTGATCTGTGCAGAATTGTGTAGTCATAGGCGGCTAACGTAAGTGCTCACCTTTGTATGCGGGCCGATACATTCGCAATTATAGCCTTAAGGGACGTTAGGGGTTTTTGATCTGTCTCCAGCTCAAATTTCCTGCCAAACATTTAATGGTGCATTTTTTTTTACTGCATATGCACCTGCTAGCGCTTCCTTTTCTACCATCCCATAGCCCCTTTCTGCCTGGGACAGACTTTTTGAGGCATAAGCTGTCATGTATTCAACTATCATTGTAACCCATGTATAAACTGACCTAAGTTGTACACCTTGAGAACATTGAGGGGGTGAACTTGTGGGAGACACTCCTAACCTGGACTTTCAGGTATAAAAGGGGAATCTCCGCCCACCTTCATCACTTGAGATCTTGGTAATAAAGGTAACTGTTCACAGACTGATCTTCTCTCAAGTATGGGCCTCGTGTGCATTTATACTGTATAGTAAGGACATATCATTGCCGACGAGAAACTGGGACTTAAACCATGCAAGCATGGCCACTAGCAGCAAAGAAAAGAGGTACTGTGTTAGTGATGATTGGGATGACTTTATTGAGAGATTACAGCAAAGTTTTGTCACTAAGGAATGGTTGGGACAGGATTCGGCCAACAAACGCAGGGCTCATCTCCTGCCGATTTGTGGATCCAGAACGTACTCCCTGATGAAGTACCTTCTGGCGCCAGAGAAGCCGGCCGACAGGACGTTCGAAGAGCTCAGTAAGTTGATCGGGGAACACCTTAAACCGACAAGCAGCATGCACATGGCGAGACACCGGGTTTACACGGACCGGCGGCGAGAAGGGCAAAGCGTTCCAGACTTCGTGGCAGACCTACGGCGACTGGCGAGCCTATGTAAGTTCCCAGATGCATGCAGAACGGAGATGCTGCGAGACTTTTTTTTATTGAGGGCATCGGACACGCTGGGGTTTTCAGGAAACTGATTGAGACCAAAGACTTGACCTTGGAAGCGGCGGCTCTGATAGCCCAGACAATTATCTCAGGGGAGGAAGAGACCAGAATGATGCATGACAAAAATCTTGGCTCAAATGCGGCAAACGACGAGGGAGTCAACATTGTTAACGCGGCACACAGTTCTCTAGGCAGACAAGGGCAATCGGACATGCCCCAGCATGCAGTCGAACCCAAAGGGGGAATTTAACCAAGACAATGACTAGCTTAACGCCGATTCATGCCATCGCAATGGACAATGCGGCCAGTAATGGGGCCATCACCACCTGTTAATGATGCGCCTAAGGACAGTTACAGAGACAGTCAGAGACGATCGACTGGTAATAGACCTTTTGTTTCCAACGGGGCCTCCAACTCATGCTGGAGGTGTGGAGGCAAACACCCAGCCAGAGCTTGCAGGTATCAGCAATATACCTGCAGAAACTGCAACGTAAGCGGTCACTTGACGCATATGTGCAGGAAGCCTGCAGCCAAGTTGATGTACGAGGAGGACGGGCCCAATGTAAGCCCTACGTGGCCAAATGAATACTGGGGGAAATCGCTGGAAGCTGAAGTTCAGCGAGTTCATGTGGAGCACATATACAGTTCACATACCAGGATGCCACCGATAATGATGAAAGTGCCCTTCAATGGCATCCCAGTATTAATGGAGCTAGACACGGGGGCCAGCCAGTCCCTGCTAAGTATCAAATAGTTCGAAATGTTGTGGGTGTCTAAGGCCAGGAGGCCATAATTATTGCCGATTGACGCACATCTACGGACATATACAAAGGAGATCGTTCCGGTGCTAGGCAGCACCACGGTAGTCGTGACTCACAAAGATTCGGAGAACAGGTTGCCACTCTGGATTGTCCCGTGGGATGGCCCCACACTGCTGGGGAGGAGTTGGCTTACTGTCATGAACTGGAAATGGGGCGATGTCAATGCAATTTCTTCTGTGGAGCGAATATCATGCTCAAGGTCCTGGACTAATTTGACTCATTATTTCAACCCGGCATCGGCACTTTCATGGGGGCCAAGGCAGTGATTCACATAAACCCAGAAGCCAGGCCAGTACACCACAAGGCCAGAGTGGTGCCACGCATGATGTGGGAAAAGATAGAATGCGAATTGGACTGCTTGCTGAGGGAAGCCATCATCTCGCCAGTCGAATTCAGTGACTGGGCGAGCCCGATCGTGCCGGTGCTCAAGGCGGATGGGTCGGTCAGGATATGTGGCGAGTACAAGGCCACCATCAATCGGGTGTCACTCCAAGACCAGTACCCGCTACCGAGAGCGGAGGACCTCTTTGCGAAGCTATCCGGTGGTAAACTTTATTTCAAAATTGGACCTGACCTCAGCTTACATGACCCAGGAGCTGGTGAGTGAGTCGAAGAAGCTGACCACCATCACGACACAAAAGGGGTTGTTTGAGTATAATAGATGTCCGTTCGGGATTCGTTCGGCCGCCGCGATCTTTCAGCAAAATATGGAAAGCCTCATCAAGTCGATTCCAAGGACGGTGGTTTTTCAAGACGACATCCCCATCACGGGTCGTGATACTGAAGAACACCTCCACAACCTGGAGGAGGTGCTACGCAGACTGGACCGGGTAGGGCTGCGACTGAAAAAGGCGAAGTGCGTCTTCTTAGCTCCAGAGGTAGAATTCCTGGGGAGGAGGGTAGCAGCAGACGGGATTGGACCGACTGCGTTAAAACGGAAGCGATCCAGCGAGCATCCAGATCCCGTAACACGACGGAGCTGACTTCGTTCCTGAGGCTCCTGAACTATTTTGGTAACTTTCTTCCCAAATTGAGCACACTGTTAGAGCCGCTACATGTGCTCATACGCAAAGGTCATGATTGAGTCTGGGGGGACAGCCAGGAAAGGGCTTTTGATAGAGCATCCAATTTGTTATGCTCCAACAAACTGTTAACGTTATATGACCCATGTAAGAAACTTGTTTTAACGTGTGATGCGTCGTCCTATGGGGTCGGGTGTGTGTTGCAGCATGTGAATGCCAATGGTCAGTTACAGCCAGAAGCTTATGCCTCCAGAAGTCTGTCCCTGGCAGAAAGGGGCTACGGGATGGTAGAAAAGGAAGCGCTAGCAGGTGTATATGCAGTAAAAAAAATGCACCAGTACCTGTTTGGCAGGAAATTTGAGCTGGAGACAGATCACAAACCCCTAACGTCCCTTTTGGCCGACAACATGGCCATAAATGCGAATGCATCGGTCTGTATACAGAGGTTGGCACTCATGTTAGCCGCCTATAACTACACAATTCGGCACAGACCGGGCACTGAAAACTGCGGCGATGCGCTCAGCAGGCTCCCACTGGCCACCACTGAGGGGGCAACTGAGCATGATACTGAGATGGTCATGGCTGTTGAAGCTTTCGAAAGCGAAGGCTCACCTGTGACAGCCCGTCAGATTAAAGTCTGGACAAATAAAGACCCGCTCCTCTCTTTAGTTAAGAAATGTGTCCTGAATGGGGACTGGGCAGCCATGTAGGGGGCATGCCCTGAGGAATTTAAACCACGTCATAGGCGCAAGGATGAACTCTCGATTCAGGCCGATTGCGTACTGTGGGGAAACCAAGTATCATGCCCCAGATGGGCAGAGAGGTGTTTATCAGAGAACTTCACAATGAGCACCCGGGCAGTATCATGATGAAGGCAATTGCCAGGTCACACATTTGGTGGCCACGGATAGATGCAGACCTGGAACTTTGTGTTCGCAGGTGCAACACATGTGCTCAGCTGGGCAATGCACCCAGGGAAGCCCCCCTTAGCACCTGGTCCTGGCCCGCCAAGCCATGGTCACGCATCCATGTGGATACGCAGATCCTTTCATGGGAAAAATGATTTTGGTTGTAGTAGATGCCTACTCCAAATGGATTGAGTGTGCCATTTTAAATTCAAGCACATCTCTGCCACGGTAGAAAGTCTACGGGCAATGTTCGCCGCCCATGGTCTACCGTATGTCTTGGTCAGCGACAATGGCCCCTGCTTCACAAGCACTGAATTCCACGACTTCATGGCAGGCAATGGAATCAACCATGTCAGAACGGCACCGTTCAAGCCGGCCTCAAACGGCCAGGCGGAACGAGCAGTTCAGATAATCAAACTCTGGATGCTCAGAATCCAAGGGGGTTCCCTCCAAAGCCGCTTATCACGCCTCCTGTTGGCCAATAGATCTCGTCCACACTCGCTCACAGGGGTTCCACCCGCAGAGCTGCTAAGGGTCAAAGTGTAATAAAAAGGCAAGCCTGAAAGCCTTGTGCCTCAATGCGAGGAGTATTCGGAACCCAGGAGAGGGCTCTGAGCTAGTTAGAGTGCGTGAGAGCTCAGATGAACAGGACCCCAAGAAAGAATGCAAAAGGCAGGAGGCAACAGAGCAGAGTAGGACTGGGGTAAGGGTAAACCACAAAGTGATAGGAAGGGACAATATGTATGAATATAAGGGGGCTGCAGGATGGGTCAAAACTAAAAATCATGGTTTAAAAACTAGTATTAAAACACTCTCCCTAAACGCACACAGCATTCAAAATAAAGTAAATGAGTTGACGGCACAAATCATTATAAATGGGTATGATTTGGTGGCCATTACAGAAACGTGGTTGCAGGATGGCCAAGACTGGTAATTAAACATACAAGGGTATCTGACAATTCGGAAGGATAGACAAGAAAGGAAAGGAGGTAGGGTAGCTCTGTTAATAAAGTATGATATCAGGGCAGTGGTGAGAGATGATATTGGCTCCAATGAACAAAATGTTGAATCATTGTGGGTGGAGATTAGAGATAGTAAGGGGAAAAAGGCACTGGTGGGCGTAGTTTATAGGCCCCCAAATAATAACTTCACGGTGGGGCGGACAATAATCAAGCGAATAATGGAGGCATGTGAAAAAGGAACGGCAGTAATCATGGGGGATTTTAACCTACATATAGATTGGTCAAATCAAATCGCACGGGGTAGCCTGGAGGAGGAATTCATAGAATGCATACGGGATTGTTTCTTAGAACAGTATGTTACAGAACCTACAAGGGAGCAAGCTATCTTAGATCTGGTCCTGTGTAATGAGACAAGAATAATAAATGATCTCCTCGTAAAAGATCCTCTTGGAATGAGTGATCACAGTATGGTTGAATTTGTAATACAGATTGAGGGTGAGGAAGTAGTGTCTCAAATGAGCGTACTATGCTTAAACAAAGGGGACTACAGTGGGATGAGGGCAGAGTTGGCTAAAGTAGACTGGGAACACAGACTAAACAGTGGCACAATTGAGGAACAGTGGAGGACTTTTAAGGAGCTCTTTCATAGTGCTCAACAAAAATATATTCCAGTGAAAAAGGGCGGTAAGAGAAGGGATAACCAGCCGTGGATAACCAAGGAAATAAAGGAGAGTATCAAATTAAAAACCAATGCGTATAAGGTGGCCAAGGTTAGTGAGAAACTAGATGATTGGGAAAATTTTAAACGACAGCAAAGAATGACTAAGAAAGCAATAAAGAAAGGAAAGATAGATTACGAAAGTAAACTTGCGCAAAACATAAATACAGATAGTAAAAGCTTTTACCGGTATATAAAACGGAAGAGAGCGGCTAAAGTAAATGTTGGTCCCTTAGAAGATGAGAAAGGGGATTTAATAATGGGAAATGTGGAAATGGCTGAGACCTTAAACAATTATTTTGCTTCGGTCTTCACAGTGGAAGACACAAAAACCATGCCAAAAATTGCTGGTCACGGGAATGTGGGAAGGGAGGACCTTGAGATAATCACTATCACTAGGGGGTAGTGCTGGATAGGCTAATGGGACTCAAGGTAGACAAGTCCCCTGGTCCTGATGAAATGCATCCCAGGGTATTAAAAGAGATGGCGGAAGTTATAGCAGATGCATTCGTTATAATCTACCAAAATTCTCTGGACTCTGGGGAGGTACCAGCAGATTGGAAAGCAGCTAATGCAATGCCTCTGTTTAAAAAAGGGGGCAGACAAAAGGCAGGTAACTATAGGCCGGTTAGTTTAACATCTTAGTGGGGAAAATGCTTGAAGCTATCATCAAGGAAGAAATAGTGGGACATCTGGATAGGAATAGTGCAATCAAGCAGACGCAACATGGATTCATGAAGGGGAAATCATGTTTAACTAATTTACTGGAATTCTTTCAGGATATAACGAGCATGGTGGATAGAGGTGTACCGATGGATGTGGTGTATTTAGATTTCCAAAAGGCATTCGATAAGGTGCCACACAAAAGGTTACTACAGAAGATAAAGGTACGCGGAGTCAGAGGAAATGTATGAGCATGGATCGAGAATTGTCTGGCTAACAGAAAGCAGAGAGTCGGGATAAATGGGTCCTTTTCAGGTTGGAAATCGGTGGTTAGTGGTGTGCCACAGGGATCGGTGCTGGGACCACAAATGTTTACAATATACATAGATGACCTGGAAGAGGGGACAGAGTGTAGTGTAACAAAATTTGCAGATGACACAAAGATTAGTGGGAAAGCGGGTTGTGTAGAGGACACAGAGAGGCTGCAAAGAGATTTAGATAGGTTAAGCGAATGGGTTAAGGTTTGGCAGATGGAATACAATGTCGGAAATTGTGAGGTCATCCACCTTGGAAAAAAAAACACAGTAAAAGGGAATATTATTTGAATGGGGAGAAATTACAACATGCTACGGTGCAGAGGGACCTGTGGGTCCTTGTGCATGAAACTCTTTTTGGGAGTAAACAAAAAACATTAAACCGTGCCCCCCCCCCGATCTGGGGGAAACACCAAACATTTACAGGCCCTTTTATTTTTTTGTGGTATTTTTTGGGGTTTTTTTTGGGCACAAAAACATATTTTTCTCTCCAAGTGCCCCCCACAAAAGGGGAGGGGGACACTAAAAGCACCGGCAATTAAAACAAATTAACTTAAAAACATAAAATCAAATTAAAATTTGGTTGCCGGGCGTGATGATGCACTCCAGTCCCTCCGGTGCCCACCTCTCGCGGAAGGCCGCGAGCGTACCGATGGACACCGCGTGCTCCATCTCCAAGGACACCCTGGACCGGATGTATGCGCGGAAGAGAGGCAGGCAGTCTGGCTGAACGACCCCCTCGACCGCCCGCTGCCTGGACCGGCTGATGGCACCCTTGGCTGTGCCCAGGAGCAGTCCTACGAGGAGGCCCTCGGACCTACCCGCTCCCCTCCGCACAGGGTGCCCGAAGATCTGGAGTGTGGGACTGAAGTGCAGCCAGAATTTCAGGAGCAGCCCCTTTAGATAACAAAACAGGGGCTGCAACCTCGTGCACTCAATAAAAACATGGAACACGGACTCTTCCAGACCGCAGAAATTGCAGGCGGTCCTTGTGCATGAAACTCTTTTTGGAGTTTATCTGCAAAACAAAAAACATTAAACCGTGCCACCCGACCTGGGTGACACACCAGACATTTACAAGGCCCTTTTTTTCCTTTTTTTTGTGTGTTTTTTTTTGGGCACTAAAATCACAATTTTTCCCCAGTGCCCCCTATAAAAGGGAAGGGGACACTAAAAGCACCAGCAATTAAAACAAATTAAACTTTAAAACGTAAAATCAAATTAAAATTTGGTTGCCGGGCGTGATGATGCACTCCAGTCCCTCCGGTGCCCACCTCTCGCGGAAGGCCGCGAGCGTACCGGTGGACACCGCGTGCTCCATCTCCAAGGACACCCTGGACCGGATGTAAGAGCGGAAGAGAGGCAGGCAGTCAGGTTGAACGACCCCCTCGACCGCCCGCATCCTGGACCGGCTGATGGCACCATTGGCCGTGCCCAGGAGCAGTCCTACGAGGAGGCCCTCGGACCTACCCGCTCCCCTCCGCACAGGGTGCCCAAAGATCAGGAGAGTGGGACTGAAGTGCAGCCAGAATTTCAGGAGCAGCCCCTTCAAATAATGGAACAGGGGCTGCAACCTCGTGCACTCAATAAAAACATGGAACACGGACTCCTCCAGACCGCAGAAATTGCAGGCGGCCTGGGAGTCCGTGAACCGGCTTAAAAATTTGTTGCACGGCACTGCTCCGTGCACCACCCTCCAGGCCAAGTCCCCGATGAATAGTGGGAGGACCCCTGCGTAGAGTGCCCTCCATCGGGGACCCCCGCCTCCTCCGGACGGCAAGAGGGTACGCCATGGCGTGTCCGGACGGCAGGCGAGGATGGCAAAGTTGAGAGTGTGCAGGAGCAGCCCGTACAAGAAACCCCTCCGCGCGGAACTGAAAGGCACGGAGGGGATTTCCCCGAGGCGGCTCAAGTTGTGAGGCGCCGGCCCCCGAGGGAGGTTCCGGGGTTTGGCGCCGATGAGGAATTCCATCCGGACGGGGGTCAGTTCGGGCGGGATCTCCCCACGTGCTTGAGCCTCCTCGATGCACCTAACGGAGTCAGGGCCCAGAGCTGCTTTTAGCGACTCGATGGCATCGGCCGCGTGGCGGACGTTGGCAGAATTTAGGCGCCGCGCCAGCGTGTCTGGCGCCATCCAGCCCGCTCCTCCGCCATCGAGCAGGTCCCTGACCCTGGTCACCTCACCAGCCACAGCCCTCTCTTCCGACCGCCACATAAAACCTCGGTCGTGGAGGTACGGATTCCCGAGCAGCGGCTCCTGCAGGACAGCCGCCACTCCAGCCGGCGGAGAGCTGCGCTTGGTGGAGACTTTGTTCCAGACCCTGATGAGTTCCCTGTAAAAGACAGGCAGCTCCCGGAGGGCGGTCCTGACACCCCCCAAGTTCACAAACAGGAGCTGCGTGTCGTAGTTGAGGTCGCGCTGCTGGCGGAAGAAATACGTCGCCAGAGCGCACCACCTAGGAGGGGGCTCGACGTAAAGGTATCTCTGCAGGGTCTGAGGACGGAAAGTCGCGAGCTAGGCGCTGACGCACACCAACGACTGACCGCCCTCATCAAGCGGGAGACTCAAGACCGAGGCAGAGACCCAGTGCTTCCTGTTGTTCCAGAAGAAGTCCACCAGCTTCTTCTGTATCTTGGCGACAAACGCAGGGGGAGGGGTCAAAGTGACCAGCCGGTATCACAACATTGCGGCCACCAGCTGGTTTATGACTAGCGCTCGACCCCTGTTGGACAGCACTCGGAGCAGTCCTGTCCAGCGTCCTAGGCGAGCGGCGACCTTGGCCTCCAGCTCATGCCAGTTCGCCGGCCAGGCTCCCTCGTCGGGGCTAAGGTAGACTCCCAGATAGAGGAGATGGGTCGTGCTCCAGGCAAAAGGCCTGAGCTCCTCCGGCAGGGAGTCCACCCGCCACTGACCCACCAGGAGTCCGGAACATTTCTCCCAGTTGATCCTGGCGGAGGACGCGGCCGAGTAAATCTCCTGGCACTCACGCATCCTCCGCAGGTCAGCGGGATCCTCTACCGCGAGGAGCACGTCATCGGCGTAAGCCGAGAGGACGACCTCCACGCCCGGCCCTTGCAGAGCCAGTCCCGTCAACCTCGTCCGCAAGAGGCGCAGGAAAGGCTCCACGCAAACGGCGTATAACTGGCCGGACATGGGGCATCCCTGGCGCACCCCTCTCCTAAAGCGAAGGGGCGCCGTCAAGGACCCGTTAACCTTAATCAGACACTCCGCGGCGGCGTACAAAAGTCGGATCCGAGCGACGAAATGCGTCCCGAACCCGAAAGCGCGCAGAGTTCCGAGCAGATAGTCGTGATCCACCCTGTCGAACGCCTTCTCTTGGTCGAGGGATAGGAAGGCGACCGACAGACCAGCCTCCTGGGAACAATGGATGAGGTCCCGGACCAGATGGATGTTATCGTGGATTGTCCGGCCCCGGACCGTGTAGGACTGGTCGGGGTGGATCATGTGGTCCAGCACGGCACCAAGGCGAGCAGACATCGCCCTGGCGAAGATTTTGTAGTCCGTGCTGAGGAGGGAGACCGGGCGCCAGTTTTTAAGGAGGCGGAGATCGCCCTTCTTAGGCAGCAGGACGATGACTGCCCTGCGCCAAGAGAGGGGCATCTCCCCGGTCGCCAGACTTTCCCCCAGGACCCGCGCGTAGTCGCTCCCCAGGACGTCCCAGAACGCCCTGTGGAACTCCACGGTCAGCCCGTCCAGCCCCGGGGATTTTCCCCTCGAGAGCCGGGCGAGGGCACCGGTTAGCCCCGCCAGGCTTAGCGGAGCTTCCAGATTTTCGGCGCCCTCCGGGCTGACCTTCGGCAGGTCCTCCCACAAAACTCTACGCGCTTCCTCACTGGACGGATCCGGAGAGAACAGAGCCCCGTAATATTCACGGGCCCTGTTGTTGACGCCCTCCGGATCCGAGACGAGAGAGCCGTCGTCGGCCAGCAGCGTCAAGAGCTGCTTACGGACACTCTGCCTTTTTTCCAGCGAGTAGAAGAAGGGGGAGCCGCGGTCCAGATCCCGCAGGAACTGGATCCGCGACCTCACGAACGCGCCTCGGGACCCGACGAGCTGCAGGTCCTTCAGAGCGGCCTTCTTCGCTTCGTACACCGTCCGCAGGGCCGGGTCCTGGACGACTTGACCGAGACGGGCTTCCAGGTCGAGCACCTCTTTTTCTAGGCGCCCGACTCTGGCCGCCCGCCTCTTGGTCGACCCCCTCGCGTACTCTTGACAGAAGACGCGGACGTGAGCCTTGCCCACGTCCCACCATAGCCTCAAGGAGGGGAAGCCCTCTTGCTTCCTTCTCCAGTCGGACCAGAATCGACGTAACGAGTCCTGGAACCGCACATCCTCCAGCAGCCGGTTGTTAAAGTGCCAGTACGCGGACCCCGTCCTCGCGCGGAGCGAAGCGAGCTCCGCCCACACCAGGTGGTGGTCCGAACACGGCACCGGCCGCATGGAGGCCGCCGGGACGCAGGAAACGTACGCCTGAGACACGTAAAGGCGGTCGACTCTAGACCATCCAACTCCAGGCCTCACCCAAGTAAAGGCGCTGGAGTCGGGGTGGAGATTTCGCCAGACGTCCACCAAGTCGAAGGACCCGACCAGGTCCCTCAACTTCTCCATCGCCGTCATGCACTGCGGGGCACCGGAGCGGTCCCTCGCCTCGAGGGTGCAGTTAAAATCCCCCCCGAGGACAATGCAGTCGCCGACGTCGACGGAGCCAAGAAGAGCGGACACCTCTTCAAAGAAGCGCGTCTGCTGCGGGCCGGGCTGAGGGGCGTACACGTTCACGAGATGGAGCGGCACGTCCCCCAGGCGAACCGTTACGTGCAGCAAACGGCCTGGCACTGGCTCCTCGACCCCCAAGATCTCCGGCTGAAAATGCGGGCCCAGCAAGATGGCCACCCCACTAGAAATGGTGGTGAGGTGGCTCATGCGGACCTCTCCTTGCCATTCCAGGAGCCACGTGGCTTCGTCTCCCGGAACGGTGTGGGTTTCTTGCAGGAAGCACACCGCATATTTCCCCTCCCGCAGGAGCGAAAAATTGTCAAATCTACGGCGTGCCCCTCTGCCGCCGTTGATGTTGAGGCTGGCTATGGTTATCTTCATGGCAAAAGCATAGTGCAACCTCTACCTTAACCTATTGTGGGGGAGGGAGCGGAGTCTTTTGTTGAACTCCGCTCCCTCCGCAGCCCAGCGAGGAGTCCCTCGAGCTTGCGCAGCTCAAGGTGTTGCTCCTTTGTTAAAAGCCCGCCCGCGGCCAAGGTTTTAACGGCGGCGCGGACGGACCCCTTGATCAGCTCTGGCTCGGACCATTTTTCCAGGGCCAGTCGGGCTTGGTTGCGGCGACCCCGGCACTGGACCAAAAAGTCCCGGAGTTCCTCTGCGGGAATGAGGAGGGTCTCAGTGGCGGCCGCGAGCAGATCCACCGCCTCACTGGCGATGGACTCGAGATCTTCACCCGCGTCCTCCACCGAGTCCCCGTCCCCCTCCGGGAGGTTGCCGCTAGCAGCCGGCCCGTCGACCGCATGAGGTACGATAACGGCCCGGCCGCTCCATCGAGCCCTGGCTCTGCCCCAATCCCACCCCCAGGATCGTCGGCAGAGGAGTCCCCACTGGGCTCTTTTAAAATTGGTGCTGGGTCGGGAAGCGACAGCGGAAGGGCTTTCCCCTCCGCCCCAGGAACCGGGGAACAGGGAGAGACCTGGTCAAAGTAATGTTCCAGGTCCTCCAATTCCCCCAGCTCCACAGTAGGGGGCGAGGGTTGTTGTTCTTCTCCCTCCCCGCCGCCACCCCCCAGCCCAGCGTGTACGGATTCAATAAAATTGGCATTTTCAGAGTCGGCAAATCCCGGGGGAAGTTGGGTATTGGCTGGGCGGGCTCAGGTTCGGCCTTTTCGGCCGCGCCCGCCTCAGTCCCCAGGACGCTCGACCCGGCGGCTACGCATTCTTCCGCTGGCCCCACGCCCCCCACGACAGGCAGATCTTCCACGCCCTCCCCAGGAGGCAGCGGCTGGGCAGCCTCGACTTCCTCACCCTCCCCGGGGACAGATTCCTCGCGCCTACAGCGCAATTTGGGGGCGCTGGTGGGGGACGCGGGACACGCGGCGGGCACCGCCTCCTCCGCGGAGGGATGTTGTTCCCCCTCCGCCTCATTGGGGCGGTGCCTCCTTTTGTTCCTGGGGGTGCGCGGAGGCAGGGAGACCTCCATGTCTGCCAAGGCCTCCCGCTCCGCCCCCCCCCCCCCTTTCCTTATCTTGCCCTCGCCCCTCTGCGGTATTGTTCAAGGGCTCGGGCACGGGCTCAGGGCACCCCGCGCTCGTCGGTGACTGGGTTGGGCTGAGCGCGGTGGTCAAACTTTCTGGCGCACTGAGGGGACCCGCCTCTAGATGTCTCGTCTTCTTCCGCGCCTTCTTTTCGATCGGACGCTCTCCCTCCCCCCCGCCGGAGGCCGTGAAAACAAAGGCCCCCGACGATGCCCGCGCACCTACGGCTCCCGGCACGCGGACGCAACTAGGGGGAGGGGTGGCGGCGGCGCCAGCCTTGGCCGCCTTCGGTGGTTTGGCGGCCTTGGAGGCATGGCACCGCACGCCGTCCGACGTCCAGAAGACGCGGTAGGCAGTCCCCTCGTGCACCACATTAAAATACCCCTCTGTCGTCTCCTCCCGCGCCAGCCGGACAAAGAGCTGGCGGCGGAAGGAGAACACGTGGCGCAGGCTGTTCTCCCTGAGGCCAAGCGGTATGGGGTTGATCCCCGACCTTACCTCCCCCAGTTGGTGTAGGTGAGGGAGGAGCTCAGCGGGAACAAAGGGCGGGACGTTTGAAATGATGACCCTCTGCGCGGTGGCCTCGAGAGGGTCCACCGGCAGGAACGTCCCGCCCACCGTGAGCCCCTTTTCAAGGGCCAGGAACACCGCCCGCTCCGACCCCAGGAAGAACACGGCCTTCCCAGACATCTTGGAGGCTGCGACAATGGCCGAGGGGCTGACTACCCCAGCCATCGCCCGCACGCACTCCTCGATGCTCATTGTGGGGTGAGTGTAGCTCTTGACCCCGTGTTTTTTTGTAATTAATCTGAAAGGTGGCAGGGCAGCGGGTGGCGCAGGAGGTGCCGTGGAAGCGGTTGCCACCTGCGCATATGTCTTCGCTGGCCCTGCCACCGGCGTGGATGGGGTCGCCATCACGGGGTCCGTTTAAGGGCTACACCCACCCCAAAGTCACAGGCCTTAATGGTCTTAATTGGCCTCTTATAGTAAGACTGAGCAGAGGAGCTCTTAACGAGGCACACCTCTCCCCTAGTTGACAATTGGGGAGGGGCCTTGCTCCCTCTGCTCAGTTGTCTTAATTGTTTTATCTTTTATTTTTTTTTCTAAATTAGGAGGAAGGGGTCTCAGAGAGGGGAGAAACAGAGAAAGAGAGAGGGGGGTGGGAACTGCGAGGGCAGGTCTCCCCTCGCAGCTGTGGGTGGGTGCAATCCCCAGATGGTAAAACACAAAATAGTCTTTGGGATGGTCTTCGGGTGAGGGGAGAAGATGTCTTCACCTGGGGCAGCCAGAGCCACCAGGCACACACTCCTAATGATGTTGAATAAGTGGTAAATAAAATCTTCAGCCTGGTAGCTCCAGCTCTATCCCAGGCTAGGCAATTGGGGGGGGGGGGGGTTCAATTGTGTGTGGGGCCTAGTTGTAAGCAAGGCCCCCACACACACTTCCACACACACACACCCCCCGCGATGTTCTGGCCCTCAGTGGTCTTCTTTCCTCCCCCCACCGATATAACAAAGTCTTTTTGGGAAATGCACCCACACCCACCTGTAGAACGGTAGAGTCTCCCTCCTTCCACACTGGATGTTGTTTTGGTCTTTCCCCCTCTCTCCAACTCTTTGTAGAAAAGGTAAAGATGTTAAAAGTTTTCTCTCTTCCTCCTCTCCCTCTGGGTGAAAGTTGGTGGTGAAGCCCCTTCCTTCCTTCTCTTCCTGGGCTGTTCTCAGGGCTCTCCAGGCAGGAGCAAAAGTTGGTAGCTGCTCCTCTCTCAGCAGCTCAGGTCCAACTGTGCAGGACACGCCTCCACTGCTCCACAATTGGTCCTTGTGCATGAAACTCTTTTGAGTTTACCTGCAAAAACATAAACATTAAAACCATGCCACCCGACCTGGGTGACACAGCAGACATTTTCAAGGCCCCTTTTTTTTTTTAATTTTTTTTTTTTTTGGTTTTTTTGGGGCGCTAAAATCAAATTTTTCCAGTGCCCCCTATAAAAGGGGAGGGGGACACTAAAAGCACCGGCAATGAAAACAAATTAAACTTTAAAACGTAAAATCAAATTAAAATTTGGTTGCCGGGCGTGATGATGCACTCCAGTCCCTCCGGTGCCCACCTCTCGCGGAAGGCCGCGAGCGTACCGGTGGACACCGCGTGCTCCATCTCCAAGGACACCCTGGACCGGATGTAAGAGCGGAAGAGAGGCAGGCAGTCAGGTTGAACGACCCCCTCGACCGCCCGCTGCCTGGACCGGCTGATGGCACCCTTGGCCGTGCCCAGGAGCAGTCCTACGAAGAGGCCCTCGGACCTACCCGCTCCCCTCCGCACAGGGTGCCCAAAGATCAGGAGAGTGGGACTGAAGTGCAGCCAGAATTTCAGGAGCAGCCCCTTCAAATAATGGAACAGGGGCTGCAACCTTGTGCACTCAATAAAAACATGGAACACGGACTCCTCCAGACCGCAGAAATTGCAGGTGGCCTGGGAGTCCGTGAACCGGCTTAAAAATTTGTTGCACGGCACTGCTCCGTGCACCACCCTCCAGGCCAAGTCCCCGATGAATAGTGGGAGGACCCCTCCGTAGAGTGCCCTCCATCGGGGACCCCCGCCTCCTCCGGACGGCAAGATGGTACGCCATGGCGTGTCCGGACGGCCGGCGAGGATGGCAAAGTTGAGGGTGTGCAGGAGCAGCCCGTACAGGAAACCCCTCCGCGCGGAACTGAAAGGCACGGAGGGGATTTCCCCGAGGCGGCTCAAGTTGTGAGGCGCCGGCCCCCGAGGGAGGTTCCGGGGTTTGGCGCCGATGAGGAATTCCGTCCGGACGGGGGTCAGTTCGGATGGGATCTCCCCACGTGTTTGAGCCTCCTCGATGCACCTAACGGAGTCAGGGCCCAGAGCTGTTTTTAGCGACTCGATGGCATCGGCCGCGTGGCGGACGTTGGCAGAATTTAGGCGCCGCGCCAGCGTGTCTGGCGCCATCCAGCCCGCTCCTCCGCCATCGAGCAGGTCCCTGACCCTGGTCACCTCACCAGCCACAGCCCTCTCTTCCGACCGCCACATAAAACCTCGGCCGTGGAGGTACGGATTCCCGAGCAGCGGTTCCTGCAGGACGGCCGCCACTCCAGCTGGCGGAGAGCTGCGCTTGGTGGAGACTTTGTTCCAGACCCTGATGAGGTCCCTGTAAAAGACAGGCAGCTCCCGGAGGGCGGTCCTGGCACCCCCCAAGTTCACAAACAGGAGCTGCGTGTCATAATTGAGGTCGCGCTGCTGGCGGAAGAAATACCTCGCCAGAGCACACCACCTAGGAGGGGGCTCGACGTAAAGGTATCTCTGCAGGGTCTGAAGACGGAAAGTCGCGAGCTGGGCGCTGACGCACACCAACGACTGACCGCCCTCCTCAAGCGGGAGACTCAAGACCGCGGCAGAGACCCAGTGCTTCCTGTTGTTCCAGAAGAAGTCCACCAGCTTCTTCTGTATCTTGGCGACAAACGCAGGGGGAGGGGTCAAAGTGACCAGCCGGTACCACAGCATTGCGGCCACCAGCTGGTTTATGACTAGCGCTCGACCCCTGTAGGACAGCACTCGGAGCAGTCCTGTCCAGCGCCCTAGGCGAGCGGCGACCTTGGCCTCCAGCTCCTGCCAGTTCGCCGGCCAGGCTCCCTCGTCGGGGCTAAGGTAGACTTCCAGATAGAGGAGATGGGTCGTGCTCCAGGCAAAAGGCCTGAGCTCCTCCGGCAGGGAGTCCACCCGCCACTGACCCACCAGGAGTCCGGAACATTTCTCCCAGTTGATCCTGGCGGAGGACGCGGCCGAGTAAATCTCCTGGCACTCACGCATCCTCCGCAGGTCAGCGGGATCCTCTATCGCGAGGAGCACGTCATCGGCGTAAGCCGAGAGGACGACCTCCATGCCCGGCCCTTGCAGAGCCAGTCCCGTCAACCTCGTCCGCAAGAGGCGCAGGAAAGGCTCCACGCAAACGGCGTATAACTGGCCGGACATGGGGCATCCCTGGCGCACCCCTCTCCTAAAGCGAAGGGGTGCCGTCAAGGACCCGTTAACCTTAATCAGACACTCCGCGGCGGCGTACAAAAGTCGGATCCGGGCGACGAAATGCGTCCCGAACCCGAAAGCGCGCAGAGTTCCGAGCAGATAGTCGTGATCCACCCTGTCGAACGCCTTCTCTTGGTCGAGGGATAGGAAGGCGACCGACAGACCAGCCTCCTGGGAACAATGGATGAGGTCCCGGACCAGATGGATGTTATCGTGGATTGTCCGGCCCCGGACCGTGTAGGACTGGTCGGGGTGGATCATGTGGTCCAGCACGGCACCAAGGCGAGCAGACATCGCCCTGGCGAAGATTTTGTAGTCCGTGCTGAGGAGGGAGACCGGGCGCCAGTTTTTAAGGAGGCGGAGATCGCCCTTCTTAGGCAGCAGGACGATGACTGCCCTGCGCCAAGAGAGGGGCATCTCCCCGGTCGCCAGACTTTCCCCCAGGACCCGCGCGTAGTCGCTCCCCAGGACGTCCCAGAACGCCCTGTGGAACTCCACGGTCAGCCCGTCCAGCCCCGGGGATTTTCCCCTCGAGAGCCGGGCGAGGGCACCGGTTAGCCCCGCCAGGCTTAGCGGAGCTTCCAGATTTTCGGCGCCCTCCGGGCTGACCTTCGGCAGGTCCTCCCACAAAACTCTACGCGCTTCCTCACTGGACGGATCCGGAGAGAACAGAGCCCCGTAATATTCACGGGCCCTGTTGTTGACGCCCTCCGGATCCGAGACGAGAGAGCCGTCGTCGGCCAGCAGCGTCAAGAGCTGCTTACGGACACTCTGCCTTTTTTCCAGCGAGTAGAAGAAGGGGGAGCCGCGGTCCAGATCCCGCAGGAACCGGATCCGCGACCTCACGAACGCGCCTCGGGACCCGATGAGCTGCAGGTCCTTCAGCGCGGCCTTCTTCGCTTCGTACACCGTCCGCAGGGCCGGGTCCTGGACGACTTGACCGAGACGGGCTTCCAGGTCGAGCACCTCTTTTTCTAGGCGCCCGACTCTGGCCGCCCGCCTCTTGGTCGACCCCCTCGCGTACTCTTGACAGAAGACGCGGACGTGAGCCTTGCCCACGTCCCACCATAGCCTCAAGGAGGGGAAGCCCCCCTGCTTCCTTCTCCAGTCGGACCAGAATCGACGGAACGAGTCCTGGAACCGCACGTCCTCCAGCAGCCGGTTGTTAAAGTGCCAGTACGTGGACCCCGTCCTCGCGCGGAGCGAAGCGAGCTCCGCCCACACCAGGTGGTGGTCCGAACACGGCACCGGCCGCATGGAGGCCGCCGGGACGCAGGAAACGTACGCCCGAGACACGTAAAGGCGGTCGACTCTAGACCATCCTACTCCAGGCCTCACCCAAGTAAAGGCGCTGGAGTCGGGGTGGAGATTTCGCCAGACGTCCACCAAGTCGAAGGACCCGACCAGGTCCCTCAACTTCTCCATCGCCGTCATGCACTGCGGGGCACCGGAGCGGTCCCTCGCCTCGAGGGTGCAGTTAAAATCCCCCCCGAGGACAATGCAGTTGCCGACGTCGACGGAGCCAAGAAGAGCGGACACCTCTTCAAAGAAGCGCGTCTGCTGCGGGCCGGGCTGAGGGGCGTACACGTTCACGAGATGGAGCGGCACGTCCCCCAGGCGAACCATTACGTGCAGCAAGCGGCCTGGCACGGGCTCCTCGACCCCCAAGATCTCCGGCTGAAAATGCGGGCCCAGCAAGATGGCCACCCCACTAGAAATGGCGGTGAGGTGGCTCATGCGGACCTCTCCTTGCCATTCCAGGAGCCACGTGGCTTCGTCTCCCGGAACGGTGTGGGTTTCTTGCAGGAAGCACACCGCATACTCCCCTCCCGCAGGAGCGAAAAATTGTCAAATCTACGGCGTGCCCCTCTGCCGCCGTTGATGTTGAGGCTGGCTATGGTTATCTTCATGGCAAAAGCATAGTGCAACCTCTACCTTAACCTATTGTGGGGGAGGGAGCGGAGTCTTTTGTTGAACTCCGCTCCCTCCGCAGCCCAGCGAGGAGTCCCTCGAGCTCGCGCAGCTCAAGGTGTTGCGCCTTTGTCAAGGGCCCGCCCGCGGCCAAGGTTTTGACGGCGGCGCGGACGGACCCCTTGATCAGCTCTGGCTCGGACCATTTTTCCAGGGCCAGTCGGGCTTGGTTACAGCGACCCCGGCTCTGGGCCAAAAAGTCCCGGAGTTCCTTTGCAGGAATGAGGATGGTCTCGGCGGCGGCCGCGAGCAGATCCACCGCCTCGCTGGCGGTGGTCTCTAGGTCTTCACCCGCGTCCCCCACCGAGTCCCCGTCCTCCTCCGGGAGGTGGCCGCCAGCAGCCGGCCCATCGACCGCACAAGGTACGGCAAATGAACCGGCCGCTCCAACCGGCCCTGGCTCTGCCCCGATCCCACCCCCAGGATCGTCGGCAGAGGAGTCCCCACTGGGCTCTTTTAAAAATGGTGCTGGGTCGGGAAATAACAGCGGAAGGGGTTCCCCCTCCGCCCCAGGAACCGGGGAACAAGGAGAGACCCGGCCATAGGAAATCCCCAGGCTCTCCAAGTGCTCCAGCCCCACAGCAAGAGGCGAGGGTGGGTGTTCCTCCCCCTCCCCGCTGCCACCCCCCGGCCCAGCATTTACAGTGTCATAATAAGCATTAATTTGTGTTTCTGCCGGGTCGAGCGACTCCCGGGGGAAGTTGGGTATTGGCTGGGCGGGCTCAGGTTCGGCCTCTTCGGCCCCGCCCGCCTCAGTCCCCGGGACGCCCGACCCGGCGGCAATGCATTCCTCCGCGATCCCCACGCCCCCCACGACAGGCAGATCTTCCACGCCATCCCCGGGAGGCAGAGGCTGGGCAGCCTCGACTGTCTCACCCTCCCCGGGGACAGACTCCTCTCGCCTACAGCGCAGCTTGGGGGCGCTGGTTGGGGACGCGGGACACGCGGCGGGCACCGACTCCTCCGCGGAGGGATGTTGTTCCCCCTCCGCCTCATCGGAGCCGTGCCTCCTTTTGTTCCTGGGGGCGCGCGGAGTCAGGGAGACCTCCATGTCTGCCGAGGCCTCCCGCTCCGCCCCCCCCTTTTCCTTTTCTTGCCCGCGCCCGGGCCCCTCTGTGGTGTTGTTCAAGAGCTCGGGCACGGGCTCGGGGCACCCCGCGCTCGCCGGTGACGGGGTTGGGCTGAGCGCGGTGGTCAAATTATCTGGCGCACCGAGGGGACCCGCCTCTTGATGTTTTGCCTTCTTCCGCGCCTTCTTTCCGGTCGGACGCTCTCCCTCCCCCCCCGCCGGAGGCCCTGAAAACAAAGGCCTCCGACGATGCCCGCGCACCTACGGCTCCCGGCACGCGGACGCAACTAGGGGGAGGGGTGGCGGCGGCACCAGCCTTGGCCGCCTTCGGTGGTTTGGCGGCCTTGGAGGCGGGGCAGTTCTTACGAACGTGCCCCACCTCCCTGCAGGCATGACACCGCACGCCGTCCGACGTCCAAAAGACGCGGTAGGCAGTCCCCTCGTGCACCACATTAAAGTTCCCCTCCGTCGTCTCCTCCCGCGCCAGCCGGACAAAGAGCTGGCGGCGGAAGGAGAACACGTGGCGCAGGCTGCTCTCCCTGAGGCCGAGCGGTATGGGGTTGATCCCCGACCTTACCTCCCCCAGTTGGTGTAGGTGAGGGAGGAGGAGCTCAGCGGGAACAAAGGGCGGGACGTTCGATATGATGAACCTCTGCGCGGTGGCCTCGAGAGGGTCCACCGGCAGGAACGTCCCGCCCACCGTGAGCCCCTTTTCGAGGGCCAGGGACACCGCCCGCTCCGACCCCAGGAAGAACACGGTCTTCCCAGACATCTTGGAGGCTGCGACAATGGCCGAGGGGCCGACTACCCCAGCCATCGCCCGCACGCACTCCTCAATGCTCATTGTGGGGTGAGTGTAGCTCTTGACCCCGTGTTTTTTAGTGATTAATCTGAAAGGTGGCAGGGCAGCGGGTGGCGCAGGAGGTGCCGTGGAAGCGGTTGCCACCTGCGCATATGTCCTCGCTGGCCCTGCCACCGGCGTGGATGGGGTCGCCATCACGGGGTCCCTTTAAGGGCTACACCCACCCCAAAGTCACAGGCCTTAATGGTCTTAATTGGCCTCGTTTGATTAGACTGAGCAGAGGAGCCCAAATGAGGTACCTCTCCCCTAATTGGCAATTGGGGAGGGGCCTTGCTCCCTCTGCTCAGTTATCTCAATTGTTTGTTTGTTGTTTTTTTAATTGATTTGGGAGGAAAAGGGCTCTCAGAGAGAGAGGGGAGAATCAGAGTAACAGGGAAAGAGAGAGGGGTGTGGGAAGGGGGGGGGGGAACTGCGAGGGCAGGTCTCCCCTCGCAGCTGTGGGTGGGTGCACTCCCCAGATGGCAAAACACACAAGCACAGTCTTTGGGTTGGTCTTCAGGTGGGGGGAGAAGATGTCTTCACCTGGGGTAGCTAGAGCTACCAGGCACACACTCCTAACGATGTTAATTGGGTAAATGAGAAAAATCTTCAGCCTGGTAGCTCCAGCTATCCCAGGCTAGGCAAATGTGGGGGGTGGGGGGGGTTCCAATTGTTGGGGGGGGCCTAGTTGTAAGCACGGCCCCCACGCACACTACCACACACACACACACCCCCCGCGATGTTCCGGCCCTCAGTGGTCTTCTTTCCTCCCCCCACCGATATAACAAAGTCTTTTGGGAAATGCACCCACACCCACCTGTAGAAAGTGTAGAGTCTCCCTCCTTCCACACTGGATGTTGTTGGTTTTTCCCCCTCTCTCCAACTCCTTGCAGAAATGGTAAAGTTGTTAAAAGTTTTCTGTTCTCCTCCTCTCCCTCTGGGTAAAAGTTGGTGGTGAAGCCCCTTCCTTCCTTCTCTTCCTGGGCTGTTCTCAGGGCTCTCCAGGCAGGAGCAAAAGTTGGTAGCTGCTCCTCTCTCAGCAGCTCAGCTCCAACTGTGCAGGACACGCCTCCACTGCTCCACAATTGGTCCTTGTGCATGAAACTCTTTTGAGTTTACCTGCGAAAACATAAAACATTAAACGGTGCCACCCGACCTGGGTGACACTCCAGACATTTACAAGGCCCTTTTTTTTTTTTTCCCCCCTTTTTTTGTTTTTTTTTGTGTTTTTCTTTTTTTGGTTTTTTTTTGGGCACTAAAATCACAATTTTTCCCCAGTGCCCCCTATAAAAGGGAAGGGGACACTAAAAGCACCGGCAATTAAAACAAATTAACTTTAAAACGTAAAATCAAATTAAAATTTGGTTGCCGGGCGTGATGATGCACTCCAGTCCCTCCGGTGCCCACCTCTCGCGGAAAGCTGCGAGCGTACCGGTGGACACCGCGTGCTCCATCTCCAAGGACACCCTGGACCGGATGTAAGAGCGGAAGAGAGGCAGGCAGTCAGGTTGAACGACCCCCTCGACCGCCCGCTGCCTGGACCGGCTGATGGCACCCTTGGCCGTGCCCAGGAGCAGTCCTACGAGGAGGCCTTCGGACCTACCCGCTCCCCTCCGCACAGGGTGCCCAAAGATCAGGAGAGTGGGACTGAAGTGCAGCCAGAATTTCAGGAGCAGCCCCTTCAAATAGTGGAACAGGGGCTGCAACCTTGTGCATTCAATAAAAACATGGAACACGGACTCCTCCAGACCGCAGAAATTGCAGGCGGCCTGGGAGTCCGTGAACCGGCTTAAAAATTTGTTGCACGGCACTGCTCCGTGCACCACCCTCCAGGCCAAGTCCCCGATGAATAGTGGGAGGACCCCTGCGTAGAGTGCCCTCCATCGGGGACCCCCGCCTCCTCCGGACGGCAAGATGGTACGCCATGGCGTGTCCGGACGGCCGGCGAGGATGGCAAAGTTGAGGGTGTGCAGGAGCAGCTCGTACAGGAAACCCCTCCGCGCGGAACTGAAAGGCACGGAGGGGATTTCCCCGAGGCGGCTCAAGTTGTGAGGCGCCGGCCCCCGAGGGAGGTTCCGGGGTTTGGCGCCGATGAGGAATTCCGTCCGGACGGGGGTCAGTTCGGACGGGATCTCCCCACGTGCTTGAGCCTCCTCGATGCACCTAACGGAGTCAGGGCCCAGAGCTGTTTTTAGCGACTCGATGGCATCGGCCGCGTGGCGGACGTTGGCAGAATTTAGGCGCCGCGCCAGCGTGTCTGGCGCCATCCAGCCCGCTCCTTCGCCATCGAGCAGGTCCCTGACCCTGGTCACCTCACCAGCCACAGCCCTCTCTTCCGACCGCCACATAAAACCTCGGCCGTGGAGGTACGGATTCCCGAGCAGCGGTTCCTGCAGGACGGCCGCCACTCCAGCCGGCGGAGAGCTGCGCTTGGTGGAGACTTTGTTCCAGACCCTGATGAGTTCCCTGTAAAAGACAGGCAGCTCCCGGAGGGCGGTCCTGGCACCCCCCAAGTTCACAAACAGGAGCTGCGTGTCATAATTGAGGTCGAGCTGCTGGCGGAAGAAATACCTCGCCAGAGCACACCACCTAGGAGGGGGCTCGACGTAAAGGTATCTCTGCAGGGTCTGAAGACGGAAAGTCGCGAGCTGGGCGCTGACGCACACCAACGACTGACCGCCCTCCTCAAGCGGGAGACTCAGGACCGCGGCAGAGACCCAGTGCTTCCTGTTGTTCCAGAAGAAGTCCACCAGCTTCTTCTGTATCTTGGCGACAAACGCAGGGGGAGGGGTCAAAGTGACCAGCCGGTACCACAACATTGCGGCCACCAGCTGGTTTATGACTAGCGCTCGACCCCTGTAGGACAGCACTCGGAGCAGTCCTGTCCAGCGCCCTAGGCGAGCGGCGACCTTGGCCTCCAGCTCCTGCCAGTTCGCCGGCCAGGCTCCCTCGTCGGGGCTAAGGTAGACTCCCAGATAGAGGAGATGGGTCGTGCTCCAGGCAAAAGGCCTGAGCTCCTCCGGCAGGGAGTCCACCCGCCACTGACCCACCAGGAGTCCGGAACATTTCTCCCAGTTGATCCTGGCGGAGGACGCGGCCGAGTAAATCTCTTGGCACTCACGCATCCTCCGCAGGTCAGCGGGATCCTCTACCGCGAGGAGCACGTCATCGGCGTAAGCCGAGAGGACGACCTCCACACCCGGCCCTTGCAGAGCCAGTCCCGTCAACCTCGTCCGCAAGAGGCGCAGGAAAGGCTCCACGCAAACAGCATATAACTGGCCGGACATGGGGCATCCCTGGCGCACCCCTCTCCTAAAGCGAAGGGGCGCCGTCAAGGACCCGTTAACCTTAATCAGACACTCCGCGGCGGCGTACAGAAGTCGGATCCGGGCGACGAAATGCGTCCCGAACCCGAAAGCGCGCAGAGTTCCGAGCAGATAGTCGTGATCCACCCTGTCGAACGCCTTCTCTTGGTCGAGGGATAGGAAGGCGACCGATAGACCAGCCTCCTGGGAACAATGGATGAGGTCCCGGACCAGATGGATGTTATCGTGGATTGTCCGGCCCTCCAGGGACATGAATTCAAATCCCACCACAGCAGCTGGGGAATTTAAATTCAGCTAATTAAATAAATCTGGAATAAAAAGCTAATATCAGTAATGGTCACCATGAAACTGCTGGATTGTTGTAAAAACTGACCTGGTTCACTAATGTACTCTAGGGAAGGAAATCTGCCACCCTTTACTGGTCTGGCCTATATATGTGACTCCAAACCCATAACAACGTGGTTGATTCTGAAATGGCCTTGCAAGCCACTCAGTTGTACACAACCGCTATGAAAAATAATAACAAGAAGGCAGCTCACCACCATCTTCTCAAGGGCAACTAGGAATGGGCAATAAATGCTGGCCTTGCCAGCGACACCCACATCCCAGGAACGAATATTTTTTTTAACTACTCACCGATGTTCAGTTTGGGTTCCGCCTGGACCACTCGGCTCCTGACCTCATTACAGACTTGGTTCAAACATGGATCAAACAGCTGAATTTCAGAGGTGAGGCGAGACTGACTGCCCTTGAAGTCAACACAAGAAATAGGAGCAGGAGTCGGCCAATTGACCCCTCGAGGCAGCATTTGACTGAGTGTGGCATCAAAGAGCCCTATTCAACTTGAAGTCAATGAGAATCAGGAGGAAAACTCTCCTCTGACTGGAGTCATACCTAGCACAAAGGAAGATGGTTGTGATTGTTGGAAGTCAATCATTTCAGCCCAAGGATAGCGCTCCAAGAGTTCCTCAGGGCAGTTCTTCAGCTGCTTTATCAATAACCTTCCTCCATCATAAGGTCAGAAGTGAGGATGTTCGCTGATGAATACAGAGTGTTAAGTTGCATTTGCAACTCCCCAGCTAATGAAGCAGTCCATCCCTGCATGCAGTAAGACCTGGACAAAATTCAGGCTCGGGCTGTTAAGTGGCGAGTAATGTTCTCGCCACATAAGTGCCAGGCAATGACTAACTCCAACAAGAGAGATTCTAAATGCCTTCCCATGACATTCAACAGCATTACCATCGCTGAATCCCCCATCATCAACATCCTGGGGTTAGCATTGACCAGAAACTTAACAGGACCAGCCACATAAATACAGTGGCTACAAGAGCAGGTCAGAGGCTGGATATTCTGTGATGAGTGTCTCACCTCCTGACTCCTCAAAGCCTTTCCACCATCTACAAGGCACAAGTCAAGAGTGTGATGGAATACTCTCCATTTGCCTGGATGAGTACAGCTCCAAAAACACTCAAGAAGCTCAACACCATCCAGGACAAAGCAGCCCGCTTGATTGGCAACCTATCCACCACATTAACCATTCATTCCCTCCATAAGCAGCACACCATGGCTGCAGTGAGTACCATCTACAAGATGCACTGCAGCAACTCAACAAGACTTCTTCAACAACACCTCCCAAACCCGTGACCTCTACCAAGAAGTACAAGGACAGCAAGTGCATGGGAACACCATCACCTTCAAGTTTCCCTCCAAGTTACACAACATCCTGACTTGGAAATATATCGCTGTTCCTTCATCGTCGCTGGGACAAAGTCTTGAACTCCCTCCTGAACAGCACTGTGGGAATACTGCAGTGGTTCAAGAAGGCAGTTCACCAGCACCTTCTCTAGAACAATTAGGGATGGGCAATAAACATGGAAAACATAGAAACATAGAAAGTAGGTGCAGGAGTAGGCCATTCAGCCCTTCGAGCCTGCACCACCATTCAATATGATCATGGCTAATCATGCAACTTCAGTAATCCATTCCTGCTTTCTCTCCATACCCCTTGATCCCTTTAGCCGTAAGGGCCACATCTAACTCCCTTTAAATATAGCTAACGAACTGGCCTCAACAACTTTCTGTGGTAGAGAATTCCACAGGTTCACAATTCTCTGAGTGAAGAAGTTTCTCCTCATCTCGGTCCTAAATGGTTTACCCCTTATTCTTAGACTGTGACCCCTGGTTCTGGATTTCCCCAACATCAGGAACATTCTTCCTGCATCTAACCTGTCCAATCCCGTCAGAATTTTATATGTTTCTATGAGATCCCCTATCATTCTTCTAAATTCCAGTGAATATAAGCCTAGTCGATTCAGTCTTTCTTCATATGTCAGTCCTGCCATCCCGGGAATCAATCTGGTGAACCTTCGCTGCACTCCCTCAATAGCAAGAATGTCCTTCCTCAGATTAGGGAGACCAAAACTGAACACAATACTTAAGGTGTGGTCTCACCAAGGCCCTGTACAACTGCAGTAAGACCTCCCTGCTCCTATATTCAAATCCCCTCGCTATGAAGGCCAGCATGCCATTTGCTTTCTTTACTGCCTGCTGTACCTGCATGTCTACCTTCAATGATTGATATACCATGACACCCAGGTCTCGTTGCACCTCCCCTTTTCCTAATCTGTCACCATTCAGATAATAATCTGCCTTCCTGTTTTTGCCACCAAAGTGGATAACCTCACTCTTATCCACATTATACTGCATCTGCCATGCATTTGCCCATTCAACTAACCAGTCCAAGCCCCCCTGCAGCCTCCGAGCATCCTCGTCACAGCTCGCACTGCCAGCCAGCTTAGTGTCATCTGCAAACTTGGAGATATTACACTCAATTCCTTCGTCTAAATCATTAATGTATATTGTAAATAGCTGAGGTCCCAGCACTGAACCCTGCAGCACCCCACTAGTCACTGCCTGCCATTCTGAAAAAGACCCATTTATTCCCACTCTGCCAACCAGTTCTCTATCCATGTCAATACATTACCCCCAATACCATGTGCCTTAATTTTGCACACCAATCTCTTGTGTGACCTTGTCAAAAGCCTTTTGAAAGTCCAAATACACCACTTCCATTGGTTCGCCCTTGTCCTCTCTAGTTACATCCTCAAAAAATTCCAGAAGATTTATCAAGCATGATTTCCTGTTCATAAATCCATGCTGACTTGGACCAATCCTGTCACTGCTTTCCAAATGCGCTGCTATTTCATCCTTAATAATTGATTCCAACATTTTCCCCATGACTGATGTCAGGCTAACTGGTCTATAATTACACGCTTTCTCTCTCCCTCCCTTTTTAAAAAGTGGTGTTACATTAGCTACCCTCCAGTCCATAGGAACTGATCCAGAATCGATAGACTGTTGGAAAATGATCACCAATGCATCCACTATTTCTAAGGCGACTTCTTTAAGTACTCTGGGATGCAGACTATCAAGGTTCGGGGATTTATCGGCCTTCAATCCCATCAATTTCCCGAACACAATTTCCCGCCTAATAAGGATATCCTTCAGTTCCTCCTTCTCACTAGACCCTCGGTCCCCTAGTATTTCCGGAAGGTTATTTGTGTCTTTCTTCGTGAAGACAGATCCAAAGTATTTGTTCAATTGGTCTGCCATTTCTTTGTTCCCCATTATAAATTCACCTGAATCCGACTGTAAGGGACCTATGTTTGTTTTCTCTAATCTTTTTCTCGTCACATATCTATAGAAGCTTTTGTAGTCAGTTTTTATGTTCCCGGCAAGCTTCTTCTCGTACTCTATTTCCCCCCTATAAATTAAACCTTTTGTCCTCCTCTGCTGAATGCTAAATTTTTCCCAGTCCTCAGGTTTGCTGCTTTTTCTGGCCAATTTATATGCCTCTTCCTTGGATTTAACACTATCCTTAATTTCCCTTGTTAACCACGGTTGAGCCACCTTCCCCGTTTTATTTTTTACTCCAGACAGGGATGTACAATTGTTGAAGTTCATCCATATGATCTTTAAATGTTTGTCATTGCCTATCCACCGTCAACACTTTTAATATCATTTGCCAGTCTATCCTCGCCAATTCACGCCTCAAACCATCAAAGTTACCTTTCCTTACGTTCAGGACCCTAGTTTCTGAATTAACTGTGACACTCTCCATCTTAATAAAGAATTCTACCATGTTATGGTCACTCTTCCCCAAGGAGTCTCGCACAACAAGATTGCTAATTAGTCCTTTCTCATTACACATTCAAATATTGGAAGAGGTGCTGCAACCTCGCACATTCAATAAAAACGTGGAACATGGACTCTTCCAGACCGCAGAAATTACAGGCAGCCTGGGAGTCCATGAACCGACTTAAAAACTCATTGCAAGGGACTGCTCTGTGCAACACCCTCCAGGCCAAGTCCCTAATAAATAAAGGGAGGACTCCCGAGTACAGAGCAGACATTGGGGACCCCACCTCCTCCGAACGGCAAGATGGTGCACCATGGCGAGTCCGGATGGCAGACGAGGATGGTAACCTTATCTACACGCCGCAGTCGTTGGGTGCTGTGCAACCACTCTCTCTGTTCTCTAAGACCTGGTGCCGCAGGCCCGCCTCTCCCTTGGTCTGTGTGTGTGTGGGCCGGGAATCAGTGCTTTGAAATGCTAGTCAGGCCCTGCGGGAAACCAAACCTCCGGGTTATCTTGAACCGCTTTCCTACCCGGCCGTGACCTCCATCCACCAACGCTGTGTGAGCTGCCGGCTGTTTCCAGCACTTACTGTTTATTTGTTGGGAAACGCTCGCGCCCAAGGTCGCCGCGCCTGCGCACAGCGGGCACCGACCGTTTGTTCACTCTCCCTCCATGTTGATGTGCAGCCTGCGCCGGCTGAGTGTGGCCGGGTCCCTCCTGAGACGGGGTTGGAGCGGCCGTGTCCTCCTGTGTCACCGAGCTGGGATGGCCGTGAGTGTCCAGGTTCACCCCAGCCCCGAGTGCCTCTTCGATGAGCCGGTCCAGGTGCGGGTGGGCGGCCTCTCCCCGCTCCAACAGGTCACCATGAAGGCTTCGCTCAGCGACGAGAAGGGGCAGGCTTTTCACTCCTTGGCTTTCTACAGGGCGGACGAGCAGGGGGAGCTGGACCTGAGTCAGTGCCCGTCCTTAGGTGGTCACTACACTGGCACCGAGCCCATGGGGCTTTTCTGGTCGCTCACCCCTGCCACTCCTTTCACTCGACTGGTGAAGAGAGACGTGGCCACTTCACCCCTCTGTGTCCACATTGAGGTGTTTGATGGACACGGGACCCTGGAGCGGCTCCCGGAGCAGCCTTTGGCCGCCTGTATCAATGAACGGTGGTTTATGAAAGAAGGGGTGAGGAGGATCCCAGTGAGAGAGGGCAGGGTCCGCGGGGTCCTCTTCGTCCCACCTGGTAAGAGAGCAGTCCTGTGCACACTCGAGATTTGCAGCTTATGTTCTGGGGATGTGTCTGGATCTGTCGGTCGTTATTTGCTTGCATTGATTTTTTTTGTTCTTTGCTAAAATTGTAACTTGAAGTTATTGCTTAACACAGAACAGTATTGACATTCATTTTGGTATTGATCTGTTTGCTACACTGTCTCTACTATAGATAAGGAATTTTCTGTGTGTGACTTGCAACGAAGTGCGAATGAATCCTAGAAACTTGCAGCACAGGAGGAGGCCATTGGGCCAGCTGTGTCTGCGCTGGCTCCTTGAACGAGTAGTCGTGCTTAGTGCTACATCACTGCTTTTTGTCTGTAAACCTGTAAGAAGTTTTTCCTCAAGTATCTGTTCAACTCCCCCTTTAAAATTATCTATGGAATCAGCTTCCACCACCTTTTCAGGTAGAGTGTTTCAGATCCGAACAGCTCTGAGTGAAATTATAGCCGGGTCTCTCACTTTTATCTGTTGTCCTCTCGCACTGTTTCGCCTTGAGCTCGCACTCGCCGCTCTCATAAATGAATGGCAACTAAGGCAATTTTGTGTTGTGAACCCCTGCCCGAGATGTCTACACTGCTCTAATTCTGCCCTCTTGAGCATCCCTGATTATAACTGCTCAACCATTGGTGGCCGTGCTTTCAGCTGCCTAGGCCCCGAGCTCTAGAACTCCCTCCCTAAACCTCTCCACCTCTCTTTCCTCCTTTAAGACGCTCCTTAAAACCTACCTCTTTGACCAAGCTTTTGGTCATCTGCCATCATTTCTTCTTATGTGGCTCGGTATCAAATTTATTTGTTTTGTCTTAAAACACTCCTGTGAAGCACCTTGGGATGTTTTACTACGTTAAAGGCGCTATATGAATACAAGTTGTTGTTTGAACCTGTGCTCAAGAAAAAATAGACGGAGATTGCTGAATCTCGGAACAATTGCAGCTGCACGATATGTAGAAACAGTTATCTCAACACAACTCACTCCATCTTGCCCTCCCTCACTTCTGAGCTTGCATGTATGTTTTCCCTCTATATAAACTCTCATATCCATATTCATGGCTATCTACACTCTGAGCTAATCTTATTCATGAGATGGTCATACTGCTTGCTCTCTCAACCCTATTCTCACTAAACTGATCACCCAACTTTCTTTCCTGGCTCCCATGCTAGCTGATATTGTAAACTGTTCCTTTTCCAAGTACACGATGTCAAGATCAACACGTACGAATGCTGACCACATCTACCACTATCTCACCACCACCTCTTTTGACCCATCCACTGCCTCTGTCAGACTGTTTGTCCGTCATTCAGCGCAGCATAAGCAGAAATTTCCTCCAATTAAACATTGGTAAGACCAAAACCATCGCCTTCGGCCTCTGCCACAAACTCCTTTCGGTCTCCACCCATTCTATCCTCGTCCCTGGCCACTGTCTCAGGCTGAACCAGATTGTTCATAACCTCCCCATCCAATTTAGCCCGAAGCTGAACTTCCTCTCCATCAGAAAAAAACGGCTATGTAACATCGCCATTCTCCGCTCCTGCCTCAGCTTATCTGCTGCTAAAATGCTTATCCAGGCTTTAGATACCACAAGATTCGACTATTCAATGCTCTCCTGGCCAGCCACCTGTCTTCCACCCTATGTTAACTTGAGTTCATCCAGAACTCTGTTGCCCATATTCTAACTCACATCAAACCCTATTCACCCATCACCCCCGTGCTCGCTAACTTATTTTGGATCCTGGACCCTAAACGCCTCAATTTTAAAATACTCATCCTCGTGTTCAAATCCCTCCATGGACATGCCCATCTCTATGTATGTAACCTCCTCAAGCCCTACAACCCTGGAGAACTGCATTCCTCCAACTTTGGCCTCTTGTCCAACACCCACTTCCTTCACCCACCATTGATGGCCATAAGCTCTGGAATTCCTTCCCAAAACTTAACCACCTCGCTCTCCTTTTAAGACACTCCTTAAAACCTACCTCTTTGACCAAGCTTTTAGTCACATATCTTAATATCTTTCTTTGGCTCGGTGTAAAATTCTGTCTTATTACACACCTGTGAAGCACCTTGGATCTTTTTCCTACGTTGAAGGCACTACATAAATGCAAGTTATATTATATTCTCGCTCGGCTTTCAATAATGAGAGTTTATAAGAATATTCAATTGCTTTAGAAATAATCTTAACTATATGGCACATTTCGGTAAAGAATCATTTGTAATGTTTCAATTTGACAGGTGATGGTCCATTTCCAGGGATTATTGATCTGTATGGGTCAGTTGGTGGAGTGGTTGAGCATCGAGCTAGTCTCTTGGCAAACCATGGATTTCTGACACTGACTTTAGGATATTTTGGGTATAATGACCTTCCAAAGGATTTTACTAACCTTGATCTGGAATATTTTGAAGAAGCTGTGAACCTCTTGAGACAGCATCCAAAGGTAGGATGCCTTTTGTTCCATTTAGAAAATAGTTTTACACATGAACGTATGAAAAAGTAGAGCAAAGACCACTTGGTCCATCAAGGCTATCCCATCCAGACACCTTGCAACCTTTATGCACCACTTCTCCCCTCTTTCCTCGTCCCGGTTTCCCCCCTCCCCCCCAAACAGTGAGAAGCAAAAAAAAACACCTTCAGACAATTCCCTGAAGGCAGTCAAGCAAGCTGCGGGAGATTGCAGTGATTGATATCATTAGGCTGCAGTGAACCCACCTGGCTTCTAAAACATGCAGAAACTCCTCCCTCCATTTTGAAGGCATGTTCATCACACATGCTTACAACCTACTGTAGAGGCTGTGGATGTTCTTTTTTTTAAAAAAGCAGCACTGGAGAAGATGCAGAATTGAGAGGTTATACTTATCAGAAAAGATTCAACAGGCTGACGCTCTTTTCTCTAGTAAAGAGAAGACTGAGCAATGACCCGATAGAGGTCTTCAAGATTATGAAAGGGCTTGATAGGGTAGAAGTAGAGAAGATTTTCCATTTGTGGGGGAGACCAGAACCAGGGGCAATGAATTCAGATAGTCACTGATAAATCCAATAGGGAACTCAGGAGAAACTTCTTTACCCAGAGAGTGGTTAGAATGTGGAAATTGCTACCACAAGGTGTAGTTGAGGTGACTAGCAGAGATGCATTTAAGGGGAAGCTTGATATGTACATAAGGGAGAAAGGAATAGAAGGATGTGTTGATGAGGTTTTCGGGGTACGGGTGAGAAGAGCCTCATGAGCATAAACCTGTTGGGCTGAATAACCTGTTTATATTATGCTTTAAATATTATGTAATACTATAACATAACTCGCTGCTTTGTCATTATTGTATATTTTTACCTTTTTTTTTATAAGCAATAGGTCATGATTTTCAATGTACAGATATTCTTTACTTAACAGGCAAAGGTTATCCAGTTAATACGGTTTATTGTATTTGGTAAAACTCCATAGTTGAGGCTTTTTCAAAATGGCATTGAAGCAATGGAGTAAGTTAAAGGAGGAGAGAGATAATTTAAAACTATACAGAGGCTCACAGAATTGAGTTTATTTTCATTGGAGAAAAGATGATTGAGCGGAATTTAAAATGTTTGATTAATGTAGATTTAAGCAGGTTCTTTAACTTGCATTGTGGTTGCAGACCTAGAGGGCACGAGAATAAAATTGCAACAAATCAAGCGAGACTAAAGAAAGAATTGAGGAGGAGTCCTATTTAGCATTCTTCTATCATTTTAGAAATTGTACATTTATTTTGCTTTCCTCGATTATGGCTGCGTTTGCACTACATCATCGTTGGCAGTCCCTCGGAATCAAGGAAGACTGCCTTCCACTCTAAAAATGAGTCCTTAGGTGGCTAAACAGTCCAATACGAGAACTACAGTCTCTGTCACAGGTGGGACAGATAGTCGTTGAGGGTAAGGGTGGGTGGGACAGGTTTGCCGCACGCTCTTTCCGCTGCCTGCGCTTGATTTCTGCATGCTGTCAGCGATGAGACTCGAGGTGCTCAGCGCCCTCCCAGATGTACTTCCTCCACTTAGGGTGGTCTTTGGCCAGACACTCCCAGGTGTCAGTGGGGATGTGGGGATGTTGCACTTTATCAGGGAGGCTTTGAGGGTGTCCTTGTAACGTTTCCTGTGCCTACCTTTGGCTCGATTGCCATGAAGGAGTTCCGAGTCGAACGCTTGCTTTCGGAGTCTCGTGTCTGTCATGTGGACAATGTGGCCTGCCGATCAAGTGTGGTCAGTGCTTCAATGCTGGGGATGTTGGCCTGGTGGAGGACGCTAATGTTGGTGCATCTGTCCTCCTAGGGGATTTGTATGACCTTGCGGAGACATCGTTGGTGATATTTCTCCAGCGACTTGGTGTCTACTGTACATGGTCCATGTATCTGAGCCATACAGGAGGACGGGTATTACTACAGCCCTGTTTGCACTACAGTTGTAATGTCAGAGCATTTTCTTTTATACCAGCGCTGCACTTATTATTTAAATCTGATGTCCGATGCAACTTGACAATGGAGTAAAGCAGAGGACAGGGAGTCTCGCACTTGGTTTTGGAGTTAGTTACATCGGGGCCTGAGTTGCTCCTGTTTTTTTTTTGGAGCAACCTGTTTAGAACGGAGTATCTTAGAAATTTGAATTCTCAGCATTTAGTTTGCTCCAGTTCTAGTCAGTTCGAACAGTTTCACATTGGAACAGAGTTTTTTTTTCAAAAGGGGGCATGTCTGGCCACTTACGCCTGTTTTCAAAGTTCAGGCAGTGAAAACTTACTCCAAACTAACTTAGAATGGAGTAAGTGAAGATTTTTGTACGTTCGATAAAACCTTGTCTACACTTTAGAAAATCAGGCATAGGTTACAAATTAGGCATAGGGAACGAGGGTGGGAGAGAGGGGCGGGGGGGGGAAGGGAAGTCATTAAATTCTACAATCAATCCTTAGTTATACTTATACAAATATTATACAAATAAATCCAACCTGAATAAAAATTTATAAGCAAAGAAAAGATTAAATAAACCATGTTCCTACCTGTGTGAAACAGCAGCAGCTTTCAAGCTGCTGTGCTTCAGGCAGGCCTTTCATGTTGGAGACAGGCAGGGGTGTGGCGTCAGTGTCTCGACGGCAGCCCCAACAGCGGCAGCAAGCAGCCTTCGAGCTGAGCTGCGCTGCTTCAGGCAGGCCGTCATTCTCTTAGTGGCTGGCCGCGAAGAATCAACACCGGACGGACTTGAGGCCATTCGGCCATGGGATAGCAGCGGTGTCAGTGGCTGGCCGGCAGCCGAAGAATCAACACCGGATGCACGCAGTTTTTTAAGGTGCATGAGGCCATTCGGCCACGCTTTAGGGGCGGTGTCAGTGGCTTGACGGCAGCCAAAGATACAGCAGCAGCCTTCGAGCTGTGAGGCCTGAGGCCATTTGGACAGGAAGAGGCAGCCACATAGACAGTTTTATACTTAAATTTGCAGAATGGGTGCTGCATTGTCAACACCACGTATTATGCAATGGTTTGCCATCAATTCACTGCATAGGAGAGAATTGATTAGAGCTCACTGCACTAGGAACGTCGTAGCCCGTAGATTGATGGGCAGGAGACCTTACCCTGGTCGACAATATCGAACCAGGCGCTCATACCTGGACGTGAGCGAGGCTGATTGTGTGAAAAGGCTGCGTTTTCGCAGAGAAGTTGTCACTGAGATTTGTGATGTGGTGAGAGCAGATTTGCAGCCCAGAAGCAGAACGCCAACTGCCCTGTCTGTTGCAGTGAAGGTAACAGCTGCACTTTCTTTCAATGCCTCGGGATCATTTCAGGCTACAACTGGAGATGTGTGTGCCATCTCTCAACGTGCAATACATGCGTGCATTTACCAGGTCACGGCTGCACTGTATGCGCGAAGGAATGACTTAATCAATTTCCCAATGACTGCACAAGCGATCCATGAGAGGGCTGTGGGCTTCTTCAGGATTACCGGCTTCCCAAAGGTACAGGGCTGCATTGATTGTACCCACATAGCCTTGCGAGCACCTGTGGAGGATTCTGAGCAGTACCGAAATAGGAAAGGTTTCCACTCTATCAATGTGTGACGACAAGCAGCTCATCATGTCAGTCGATGAGAGATACCCTGGCAGCACCCACGATGCGTTCATCCTACGTGACAGCGTTATATCTGACATGTTTCAGCAGCAGCCAGAAGGGCAGAGTTGGCTACTGGGAGACAAATGGTACGGCGTGACCATCTGGCTCATGGCGCCCTTACGTGTGACATGGACAGAAGCTGACCGTCAATACAACATGGCGCACATTGCGACGCGCAGCATCATTTGAGAGGACCATTGGCATATTGAAACAGCGATTCCGATGCCTGGACCATTCCGGAGGACAATTGCTATACTCTCCTCAGATTGTCGGTCACTTCACTGTTGTGTGCTGCATGCTTCATAACTTAGCCATCATGAGGCAGCAGGAGCTGGTAGTAGAACCAGAAGACCTACGTGAGGGTCCAGTGCATGATGATAGTATTACGGAAGAGCAGGATGTGGATGATAACGACGATCAGGAAAGCATGCAAGTGCCTGATGCCGGAGCACGAGGTCGGAGGGCCGTCCATTGTGCCCCTTTAACGATTGCTCAAACCTTGCGCCAGCAGCTCATCCGTGAACGCTTCAACTACTGATGCCTGAGGGCTCTGCGACCACTTTTGCGTATGGACATGTTTATTCTTTGCAGTTGTTCCTACGTTGTGTTGTGTTAATGGCACATGAAACAGTTTTAATGAAAAAATATTTTATTGAAAAGTTAATGTCACTGTAATAAAATATTTGTTGTATCAAACTATACTTTTTAATATGACTCTTGAAGATCACTTATAAACTTGTAAAGTTACAAAACAATTTCTATGTGAAAAATTTTACACTCTAAGATCACTTACACTTCAAGATCACTTTTTAGATGCAAAATTAAATAAGTTACAGAATGTGAGAGCATTTACACTAAGATCACTTGAAAACCCTGAGATCACTTGTATGTTGTAAAGTTACAAAACTTACAAACAGTTTCAATGTGAAAAATCTTACACTCTAAAGAGCACTTAAACTCCAGGATCACTTTTTCGGAGCAAAATTAAATAAGATACAAAAAAATGTGAGCATTTACACTATAAGATCACTTAAAAACCATAAGATTCCTTATAAGTTGTAAAGTTACAAAACTTACAAAACAATTTCAATTTGAAAAACGCTACTACAGCTACATCAAGAACAAGAACAAAAGCAGCAAAGAAAGGCTGCAATCATGTCTCATCCGTATCTCAGTGAATGTTCACTTCCTCATGGGGGTGACATTTGATTGGCTGGGCTGTGAGCCTTTATTGCAGCAGCTACCTCAACCAGGGCCCTCCCTGATGGCCTGTGTCGACACTTACATGCCCTCCCTGACGGCCTGTGCCGTCGATTGCACTCCCTCGGACATTCCCTCCCTAAGTTCCCGTGTCATTACTGCTATTTCTCCCGTCAGGACCGTCAACTCTTCGCCTACTGCACTGACGCCACCGATGAGATATCGGGTAAGCTCATTGGTCTCCATACCTAATGCCACAACCTGAGTCGCATCTATTGCACGCTGCATCTCAGGAGAGCGTGTCTCCAATCTCCTCCTCTGCCTGGGTCTGCCTCGTGGCACCACCACACTGGGAGGCGTGGGCACGGACGGTGGGACGCTCGGTGTTGCAAGCAGCACCACTACACAGGGAGGATCAGGCTGGGACTGTGGTACGCTCTGTGTTCCAGACGGCTGAACTGGAGGGAGAGGCTCGGGCTGGAACGGTGGGATGCTCTGTGTTGCAGACGGCAGAACTAGAGGGAGAGGCTCGGGTTGGAACGGTGGGATGCTCTGTGTTGCAGACGGCAGAACTCGAGGGAGAGGCTCGGGCTGGAACGGTAGGACGCTCGGTGTTCCAGACGACAGCACTCGAGTGCGAGCCGTGGGCTGGGATGTTGGACGAATGGGTGTAAACTGCTCCATGATATCAGCAGCAACACTGAGACCCGCAGCGTTGGAATCAAAACCATAGTAGGTGGAATCAGAACCTATGCGAGAGGGAGGCGCAGGCTCGGACGGTCGTGCACTGACTGTAGAATGCTGCATTATACCAGCAGCACCACTGGGACCCGCAACATCGGAAACGAAACCATGGAAGGTGGAACCAAGACCTATGCTAGGGGTTGAAACTCTGATGCCCCTTGATGGGGGCTCATAAACATTAATTTGGAAGCTCTCCCCTGCAGACATTTCAGTCATCACTGCCATCATCCAGTCTGGTTCGTCCGCAGCTGGTTGTACTGGTTCTTGTTCTGTACCCTCAGGATCCTCGGGGTTGGCAGCAGCATCGTCATCGTCGTCGTTGTAATCATCATCATGTTCTGCAAAATCTTCTGCAACTTGGTTCCATCGTTGTTTTCTTTTGGTGGCACTTTTATGCGACCTCTGTTGCTGGTATCTAGCTCCTGCCATCTCTGCTCAATTACGTTGACTAATATCTCTATTTCCTCATGCAAGAAATTCTTTGTTCTTGGTGGACGTTGATCCATTGCAAAGTTGAATTGGCACTCTTATTTCTCAAAACACACAGTCCTTAATTTGCATGCACCAATGCAGCACCGGTTCTGCAAGTTTAGCAGTGAAAAGCTGAACTCACTGATTTCAGCAGGTGATTTATTCAACAGTGCTGCTAAAAGCACTCCCTCACACGCAAAAATATCACAAAAATTAAATTACAAGCCTTTCCAGGGGTCCAAGAGACAAATCTTCACATTTTCTCCAGTCCTTTTAAAAATGGGCGATTGCCAATGTTTGTTTGACACTGCGCATGCGCGCACGCTCCAACGCGCAAGCGCAGGGTTGCCGGTACGACGTTGGCTCAATTAAATTAGACCCGCCCCCCACTGCTGACAGAATCGGCGCGAGTGTTTGGCTCTGTCCCCCGCTGTGAAGAGCGCGCCGCGCCAAACAGTGATCGAGCTCCGAGGAGCCAGAGAATGTCGCAGTTTCTTTTCATGCGCACTTTTAGGCGCGAAGAACAAGCGTGCAGCTCGGGGCTTTTTCGGCGCAGCCGGAAACTTGGGGCCATCGGAACAGGAGTAGGCTATTCAGCTCCTCAAGCCTGTTGCGCTATTCTTGCTAAGAACATAAGAATATAAAAATTAGGAACAGGAGTAGGCCATCTAGCCCCTCGAGCCTGCTCCGCCATTCAACAAGATCATGGCTGATCTGGCCGTGAACTCAGCTCCACTTACCTGCCCGCTCCCCGTAACCCTTAATTCCCTTTATTGGTTAAAAATCTATCTATCTGTGATTTGAATACATTCAATGAGCTAGCCTCAACTGCTTCCTTGGACAGAGAATTCCACAGATTCACAACCCTCTGGAGAAGAAATTTCTTCTCAACTCGGTTTTAAATTGGCTCCCCTGTATTTTGAGGCTGTGCCCCCTAGTTCTAGTCTCCCCGACCAGTGGAAACAACCTCTCTGCCTCGATCTTGTCTATCCCTTTCATTATTTTAAATGTTTTTATAAGATCACACCTCATCCTTCTGAACTCCAATGAGGAGAGACCCAGTCTGCTCAATCTATCATCATAATGTAACCCTCTCATCTCCGGAATCAGCCTAGTGAATCGTCTCTATATCCCCTCCAAAGCTAGTATATCCTTCCTTAAGTAAGGTGACCAAAACTGTTCGCAGTACTCCAGGTGCGGCCTCACTAATACCCGATACAGTTGCAGCAGGACCTCCCTGCTTTTGTACTCCATCCCTCTCGCAATGAAGGCCAACATTCCATTCACCTTCCTGATTACCTGCTGCACCTGCAAACTAACTTTTTGGGATTCATGCACAAGGAGCCGGCGCCTCACAACTTGAGCCGCCTCGGGGAAATCCCCTCCGTGCCTTTCAGTTCCGCGCGGAGGGGTTTCCTGTACGGGCTGCTCCTGCACACCCTCAACTTTGCCATCCTCGCCGGCCGTCCGGACACGCCATGGCGTACCCTCTTGCCGTCCGGAGGAGGCGGGGGTCCCCGATGGAGGGCACTCTACGCAGGGGTCCTCCCACTATTCATCGGGGACCTGGCCTGGAGGGTGGTGCACGGAGCAGTGCCGTGCAATAAATTTTTAAGCCGGTTCACGGACTCCCAGGCCGCCTGCAATTTCTGCGGTCTGGAGGAGTCCGTGTTCCATGTTTTTATTGAATGCACAAGGTTGCAGCCCCTGTTCCACTATTTGAAGGGGCTGCTCCTGAAATTCTGGCTGCACTTCAGTCCCACTCTCCTGATCTTTGGGCACCCTGTGCGGAGGGGAGCGGGTAGGTCCGAAGGCCTCCTCGTAGGACTGCTCCTGGGCACGGCCAAGGGTGCCATCAGCCGGTCCAGGCAGCGGGCGGTCGAGGGGGTCGTTCAACCTGACTGCCTGCCTCTCTTCCGCTCTTACATCCGGTCCAGGGTGTCCTTGGAGATGGAGCACGCGGTGTCCACCGGTACGCTCGCGGCCTTCCGCGAGAGGTGGGCACCGGAGGGACTGGAGTGCATCATCACGCCCGGCAACCAAATTTTAATTTGATTTTACGTTTTTTAAGTTTAATTTGTTTTAATTGCCGGTGCTTTTAGTGTCCCCCTTCCCTTTTATAGGGGGCACTGGAAAAATTTGATTTTAGCGCCCCAAAAAAAAACCAAAAAAAAAAAAAGGGGCCTTGAAAATGTCTGGAGTGTCACCCAGGTCGGGTGGCAGCGTTTAATGTTTTTATGTTTTGCAGGTAAACTAAAAAGAGTTTCATGCACAAGGACCCCCAGGTCCCTCTGCACCGCAGCATGTTGTAATTTCTCCCCATTCAAATAATATTCCCTTTTACTGTGTTTTTTCCAAGGTGGATGACCTCACAATTTCCGACATTGTATTCCATCTGCCAAACCTTAGCCCATTCGCTTAACCTATCTAAATCTCTTTGCAGCCTCTCTGTGTCCTCTACACAACCCGCTTTCCCACTAATCTTTGTGTCATCTGCAAATTTTGTTACACTACACTCTGTCCCCTCTTCCAGGTCATCTATGTATATTGTAAACAGTTGTGGTCCCAGCACCGATCCCTGTGGCACACCACTAACCACCGATTTCCAACCCGAAAAGGACCCATTTATCCCGACTCTCTGCTTTCTGTTCGCCAGCCAATTCTCTATCCATGCTAATACATTTCCTCTGACTCCGCGTACCTTTATCTTCTGCAGTAACCTTTTGTGTGGCACCTTATCGAATGCCTTTTGGAAATCTAAATACACCACATCCATCGGTACACCTCTATCCACCATGCTCGTTATATCCTGAAAGAATTCCAGTAAATTAGTTAAACATGATTTCCCCTTCATGAATCCATGTTGCGTCTGCTTGATTGCACTATTCCTATCTAGATGTCCCGTTATTTCTTCCTTGATGATAGCTTCAAGCATTTTCCCCACTAAGATGTTAAACTAACCGGCCTATAGTTACCTGCCTTTTGTCTGCCCCCTTTTTTAAACAGAGGCGTTACATTAGCTGCTTTTCAATCCGCTGGTACCTCCCCAGAGTCCAGAGAATTTTGGTGGATTATAACGAATGCATCTGCTATAACTTCCGCCATCTCTTTTAATACCCTGGGATGCATTTCATCAGGACCAGGGGACTTGTCTACCTTGAGTCCCATTAGCCTGTCCAGCATTACCCCCCTAGTGATAGTGATTGTCTCAAGGTCCTCCCTTCCCACATTCCTGTGACCAGCAATTTTTGGCATGGTTTTTGTGTCTTCCACTGTGAAGACCGAAGCAAAATAATTGTTTAAGGTCTCAGCCATTTCCACATTTCCCATTATTAAATCCCCCTTCTCATCTTCTAAGGGACCAACATTTACTTTAGTCACTCTTTTCCGTTTTATATATCGGTAAAAGCTTTTACTATCTGTTTTTATGTTTTGCGCAAGTTTACTTTCGTAATCTATCTTTCCTTTCTTAGTCATTCTTTGCTGTCGTTTAAAATTTTCCCAATCTTCTAGTTTCCCACTAACCTTGGCCATCTTATACGCATTGGTTTTTCATTTGATACTCTCCCTTATTTCCTTGGTTATCCACGGCTGGTTATCCGTTCTCTTACCGCCCTTCTTTTTCACTGGAATATATTTTTGTTGAGCACTATGAAAGAGCTCCTTAAAAGTCCGAGGGAATGGAAAGAAAATATTAAATGCCAACCAAACATTTATTCTTGCTTAATTTCACAGAAACATATCCAGTACAGTTGATGATTTTTACATGTGTGCATTAATTTTTTTTTTAAAGGTTATAGGTCCTGGAGTCGGAGCAATAGGAATATCAAAGGGAGCTGATCTAGTCCTATCGATGATCACATTTTTACCACATGTGATAGCAGCCGTTAGTATTGGTGGGTGCAATGCAAACACTTTAGGTAATTTGCATTACAAGAACATCACTCTTCCTGGCCTGGGATTTTCAATAGACAAAGTCAAAATTCTAGAATCAAAGTTGATTGATATCTCTGAGGTGACAGGTAACCCAATGGATGAAGCTAACAAAGATTGCATCATCCCAATTGAAAAGGCTGAGGGGCATTTTTTGTTTGTGGTTGGAGAAGACGACAAGAATTGGAATACACCACTCTATGCTCGGCAAGCTGTTCAACAACTGAAAGAAAATGGCAAAGAGAACTATGAACTTATCGTTTACCCTGAGGCTGGACATCTGCTGGAGCCCTCATATTTTCCATTCTGCTATGCCTCATTTCATCGGTTGGTGGGACACCCTGTGGTATGGGGAGGGAAAATGAAGCCACATTCATTAGCCCAGTTAGACCTTTGGCCAAAGATCCAGACATTTCTACAGAAACATCTCGCAAAACAGAGCAAGTTGTGAAACTATCCAATGTTTGTTTGGTAAAATTAAGGGATAAATTACATTATCTCAGATGTGCCTTAATCTAAGTTAATTTGTTATAATCTATCATGTAACAGTCACCCCCCCTTGTCTATAATTGTATTTTATTCAGAATATGATTGTGTAAACCTAATTTCAATGTAAAAACTTGTAATTTGTTGCTTATTCTCTTCCATATCCATGTAATTTTTACCTGCCAATTACATTTTAGCATTAAGGCTTTGCATGTACAATATTTTAATTGGGGAGGGGAAACATTTTATATTATATAAATTGTTCTACATGAATATCTTCATTTTTGATTGCTTCAGGATCAACTGAAATTTAGTTGAGAATATTTGAGAATGGAGGAGCTAAAGGATATAGATTTGGGGTTGGCTAAAGCCATGGCTTTTAGTCTATTAAAGTGAAGGAATGGAAAATCACAAGCTGGGCAACTATGATGGTGTAGCTATCCAATGGGAGCCTCAGAGGGCGTCTCTTTATCGTCCTCTTCCTCCTGAGGAGGGCATGCAATCCCCATTGGCAATGCCTGGCCCCTCATGATGGCCAAGTAGTGCAACATCCAGCACACCACAATGAATTCGGATACCTGTTGAGGGGAGTATTGAAGGCTGCCTCCAGAGTAGTCCAGGAATTTGTCTGCCTGTAGGAGATGGCATATCTCTGTCAGCACTTCTGTTCGGAAGCGCAGCCTTCTCACACACTGCTCATCAGAGAGCTGAAGGTATGTTCATTGGTGCCTGTAAACCTGTGTGGGGTAAGCCCTCCTTCCCAGACATCTTTGGCCTCTCCTCATCCGTGGGCCGACATGGCCAAGAGCCCTTCCAGCTTGACGCCGCCTGGCAATAGCTTGGAGCACGATACACTGGAGAACTAGTAATGCCTCCATTAAATTTTCTCACTCAGCTTGTAAGAGCACTGTAATGGCAGATAAAGTGAAGTTTGCAAGTCGGAACTTCACACAGCGTGCATAAGCATTGCAGTCAATGTGACCTGTGATGTAGGATCCTCATCCCTCGATTTAAAAATGCTGTCAATACTGCCTGCTGTACCCTGGCAATTCCTGTTTTTTCCAGATGGTTCATGGGACGGGCGTTAAATGAGGCGTTGGGGCCGAATTTTGCATCCAGGGCTCAAGTGGAGCATTGCACGATGGTTGGACATGATCTCAGTGAAACTGGAGGACGGGGCAATAAGTTTTTGCAGTGCTGCAAACCATGAGCCGAATTTACCAACTGGGCGCTAAAACCTGGACACCCGACGTAACGCCCAAAAGCAGCATTTACAGCCCCACCACAGGGGCACAAAAGACACAAAAATCCAGCCCTAGATTCTACGGGGAATTGACAGGGGTAGATGCTGAGGTTGTTTCCCCTGGCTGGAGAGCGTAGAACTACGGGGCGTAGTCTCGGGTTAAGGGGTCGAACTTGTAGGACTGAGATGAAGAGGAATTCCTTGTGTCAGAGAGTTGTGAATCTTTGGAATTCTCTGCCCAAAAGTGCTGTGGATGCTCAGTCGTTGAGTATATTCAAGGCTGAGATAGATAGATTTTTGGACTTGAGGAATTAAGGGATATGGGAATAGGGCAGGAAAGTGAGATCGAAGGTCAGACATGATCTTATTAAATGGCAAAGAAGGCTCGAGAGACCGCCTGGCCTACCCCTGCTCCTAATTCTTACGTTTTTATGTTCCGTCATGCCCAACAGTGTGGTTCCAAGGACATGGATCCAGTGCCAAAAAAAGTTAAATGACCTCACATGGCTGGTCAAGGTGAGTGCAGGCTGCAGCAAATTCCATATCTCATCACTTGCACCACAAGTTTCTCACACTGCTCAATATCTCTATTATCTCACACTGCTCAATATCTCCATATCTCTATTACTTATCTACCAACAATCTCTACCTATCAACACTCATACCTCACAAACATGGCTTCACTTCACCCTCATAGCCTTACCACTGCTGCAACACTCACACCCACATCTCAATCCTTGCACACACTGACAGGTATTACATTAGGGCAGACACATCACCCAAACACATTGCACTACACTCACTGACACAATTCACTTTCCCTTGCAGGCAAAGTGGCACAGAACAGGAGGGAGCAGTGGCAGACGGAAGGCAGCCAGCTGCTATACAGAACCTCATCATCCTGGAGGAATTTATCCTTGCCATAATTAGAGGGGCAGTGATGGAGGCTGTGGTAACAGGGGAAGTTAAAGCCATTTCTGATAATGACAGTATGGTCATACCTAATCCTTCTCACATCCCACTTCCCCCTCATCCGACAATCTCTTCCCACTTACAACTCTTTTGCTGAAACAAAATAAACATTAACTCAAGTGCCCCCTTATTAAAGGGGGGAGACACTCCAAATGCTTTTTAAGTGCCCTTTTTTTTCTGTTTTTCTGTTTTTTTGTGTTTTTATTTAGGGCACCGAGAGGCAAATTATACAAATGCCCCCTGACTGCTCTTCCCACTTACAAGCTGCTGATGGTGTATGCATGGATATCTTGCCTGCCCCCACGCCACCCTCACTCAACCTAACCCTTGTGCCTTTCTGCTTTCAGAAACCCAAGAACTGCCAGCAGGCCAGCCTGTCACTGAATTTGTGGAGGAGAGTGCTGGAGAAGAAGACGTACCATCACTGCTTCTGACACTGGCAGACACCAGCTGAGAAAATGGCACTGCGTGAAATTTGGAGGGTAGTATAGAGGCAGGATCTACACATGGTGAGGCACCAGGCACGAGTGGGCGGCAGTAAGGCCAGGGGGAAAGGGTAGATTGGGTGCCAGCTCCCCGGAAGGTGAGTTCATGTATGTGTTCTGCTGCACACAACTCAGATGATGAAATTGATGGGATGGCTTTCAGAAGGGTGATGGGCATGCACACAGAAATGCTAGGTAAGCTTGCCAGAGAGCCTCTTGTCAATGTCAAGAAGCATGGAGCTGTCCAGGTGAGATCTTGTGGACCCAGCCATGATGCTGCGTGTGACAGTCGATGTCGCGGCTTCCATTGTAGCACAGTTGGAAGGGACCCAGTGTCTCAGTGCTGCAGTGGAAATGCAGACTACTCTCCTCGCTCAGCTTGGGTTTATGAGTATCAAAAGGGACATGCAGTTTGGCACAGAAAGCCGGCAGTCTGTCCTCCAACTGATTGCCAGGAATGCTTAGGCACCACCCCAGGGTAGTGGCAATGGGTCTGTGGAGCAAGAACCTGCTGTCCTCTCTCAGGATGACAACAGTCATACTCCCAGTATGGCCACTCCGTCTTTGCCCTTACCGCTGTCTGTCAGCCAGTCTGCCCAGACTGCTGCCGCCCATGCCGAGGTGGTGCCGTCTACAGGCGGGCCTTCTAGGTCCACATCAGGTTAAGATCATCCTGCAAGGCCACCTGTACACTACAACTAAAATTTAGCAGCCTTCCATCAGCCATACTGCAGCCACTGGGGTTGCACTGTGTAGGAGCACTAGAGTAGGTAAAGGTACACAAACAACAGGTACTAAAGGAATACACAAGGGTGATCAGCTGATATTGTAATGTTTTTTTGTTTGGAATCTCAGTTTTATGTTTGCTCTCAATTCAGCTTTGTGTCCAGGACGCTGTGATGTTCTTTGACAGAGGGATGGTGTTATGTATTTAACCCTTGGTGCTGTATATCACCACCACCAGAGGCTCTATCCCTTGGGAGCACTGTATATAAGCAGACCACTCACGAGGTAACTGCACTCTGGAGTGTTATTAAAGGAGCTAAGGTCACATTTACTCATTGCTCACAGTACTCAGTTTCATCCTTTATGAGCATATCTATTGGCGATGAGATAACGAACAACCACGCAAAAAAGCAAAGAACAGTTGGTATCCTGTAGAAGTTCTCAGAAGGGGACGATTGGGAGGCCTTCATGGAGAGACTCGACCAATACTTCGTGGCCAATGAGCTGGAAGGGGATGAGAACGCTGTGAAACAAAGGGCGATCCTCCTTACCGTCTGTGGGGCAACGACCTATGGCCTCATGAAGAATTTTCTAGCTCCGGTAAAACCAACAACTAAATCCTGTGAAGAATTGTGTACGCTGGTCCGGGAGCACTTAGATCCTAAAGAAAGCGTTTTGATGGCAAGGTATCGCTTCTACTTACCAATCACCAGCCAATCACTTACCCCCTTGGCTGTGACGTCACCTTTCGATTTCTTTCTACTTTTTTGCCTCCCTGCTGCAGCTGCACTGGCTGGCCTTTTGTGGGCCGCTCGCCTCCCGAACTCCCGCCTCTCGATGCTCCCCGGACTGTTCACTGACCGGCGTTTTGTAGGCCGCTCACCTCCCGAAATGCTGCCTCTCCCCGGACTGCTCGCTGATGGGCCTTTTGAAGGCCGCTCGCCTCCCAAACTGCCGGCTCTTGAAGCTCCCCGGAATGTTCGCTGATGGGCGTTTTGTAGGCCGCTCGCCTCCCGAACTCCCGCCTCTCGAGGCCCCCCGGACTGCTCGCTGACGGGCCTTTTGTAGGCCGCTCGCCTCCCGAACTCTCGACGCTCCCCGGACTTCTCGCTGACGGGCCTTTTGTCAGCTGCTCGCCTCCCGCCTCTCGACGCTCCCCCGGACTGCTCGCTGACGGGCCTTTTGTAGGCCACTCGCCTCCCGAACTCCCGCCTCTCTCTCTTCTCCGCCGCCCCCCCCCCCCGTCTCAGCCCATCTCTCTCTCATCCCCCCGCAGCCTCTCTCTCTCTCTCTCCCCCAGTCTCTCTTCCCTCTCCCACTCTCTTCCACCCAACTCTCGGCCCCCCGCCGCTTCTCTCGGCTGCCCGTGGGTGCTCTCGGCCTACTGATGCCATTCTCAGCTGCCCGCGGGCCCTCTCGGCCCCCCGCTGAGTTCAGGTCGGCAGTCTCTGGCCTCAGGTCCTGCTCCTCGGCACCATGTGGAGTAAATGATTTGGGGCCCCGGGGCGGGTGGGGTGGGGGTTGGAGCTTGACAGGCGCCGCATGTGACGGGCGGGCGGGGTGGGGGGGAGAGAGGGGCGGAGCTCGACAGACGCATGCGCAAAAAAACGCAATACAAAAATAGTTACATCGTTTAGTAAATCTGGAATAGCATCAGTAATGGGGGCCATGAAACTACCAGATTGTCGTAAAAATCTATCTGGTTCACTAATATTATTTAGGGAAGGAAATCTGCTGTCGCTACCCAGTTTGGACTATATGTGACTCCACACCCACACCCATGTGGTTGAATGTTAATTGGTCGAGCAAGCCATTCAGTTTTACCAAACTGCTACAAAGAAGTATACTAAGAATAAAACCGACGGACCACCCGACATTAACCTCGGCACTGGGCACGACAAAGGCACACCCAGCCCAGTCGACCCTGCAAAGTCCTCCTCATGAACATCTGGGGACCTGTGCCAAAATTTGGAGAGCTGCCCCACAGTTCCCATCAAGATGCATGACTGTGCATCGATCTGGAGCTCCTGCGCAGGCCGCTCGCCAGCTTTTCAATTGGAATAACCATGCAGGCATGAAAATTTTAATTTGTCGCACAGCCACTTAAAGGGGCCATGCACCCCAAAAAAAGTTACAGGGAACATTGCCACAGATTAGTCAAGCAACAGCCTGACATAGTCATGCTCACAGAATCATAGAATAAGAGTAAGCCATTCAGCCCCTTGAGTCTGTTCTGCCATTTAATTAGATCATGGCTGATCTGTATCTTAACTCCATTTACCTGTCTTGGTTCTACATCCCTTAATATTCTTGCCTAACAAAAACCTATCAATCTCAATTTTGATTATAAGATATAAAAACAACTAAATACGATAATGGGAGACGGTGGGGTGTTTTTAGATGGATGAACTAATATGGGACAAATTATCTTCCTCATTCATCATTATCTTGTGAATACTGAGCCCCACGGCAGCTCACCAAATGCTCCTCACTCACCCCGATATGACCCCTTGTTTTCTACCCTTTGGGCAGTCTCTCACCCACCCGTGTTATGCCCTGAATCCACTGAGCTTTGACCTTTACCACACACTCTGTGATATGTCCTTATTATACAGTATAAATGCACACAAGGCCCATACTTGAGAGAAGGTCACTCTGTGACCAGTTACCTTTATTACCAAGACCTCAAGTGATGAAGGTGAGTTTAGCTTCCCCTTTTATACCTGAAAGTCAAGGTTAGGAGTGTCTCCCACAAGTTTGCCCCTTGTGGTCAATGTTCTCAAGTTGTACAACTAAGGTCAGCTTATAGAAACATAGAAAGAAACATAGAAAATAGGTGCAGGAGTAGGCCATTCAGCCCTTCGAGCCTGCACTGCCATTCAATGAGTTCATGGCTGAACATGCAACTTCAGTACCCCTTTCCTGCTTTCTCGCCATACCCCTTGATCCCCCTAGTAGTAAGGACTTCATCTAACTCCTTTTTGAATATATTTAGTGAATTGGCCTCAACAACTTTCTGTGGTAGAGAATTCCACAGGTTCACCACTCTCTGTGTGAAGAAGTTTCTCCTCATCTCGGTCCTAAATGGCTTACCTTTGATTAGACTTTAATCTGATGGGGTGTCACAGGTGACCCTTCGCTTTCAAAAACTTCAACAGCCATGACTATCAGCATCATGCTCAGTTGCCCCCTCAGTGGTGGCTAGTGGGAGCCTGCTGAGTGCATCGGCGCAGTTTTCAGTGACTGATCTGTGCCGAATTGTGTAGTCATAGGCGGCTAACGTGAGTGCCCACCTCTGTATGCGGGCCGATGCATTCGCAGTTATAGCCTTGTTGTCGGCCAAAAGGGACGTTAGGGGTTTGTGATCTGTCTCCATCTCAAATTTCCTGCCAAACATTTAATGGTGCATTTTTTTTTTACTGCATATACACCTGCTAGCGCTTCATTTTCTACCATCCCATAGCCCCTTTCTGCTTGGGACAGACTTCTGGGCAGAAGCTGTCATGTATTCAACTATCATTGTAACCCATGTATAAGCTGACCTAAGTTGTACACCTTGAGAACATTGAGGGGGTGAACTTGTGGGAGACACTCCTAACCTGGACTTTCAGGTATAAAAGGGGAATCTCCGCCCACCTTCATCACTTGAGATCTTGGTAATAAAGGTAACTGGTCACAGACTGACCTCTCAAGTATGGGCCTCGTGTGTATTTATACTGTATAGTAAGGACATATCATTGCCGATGAGAAACTGGGACTTAAACCATGCGAGCATGGCCACTAGCAGCAAAGAAAAGAAGTACTGTGTTGGTGATGATTGGGATGACTTTATTGAGAGATTACAGCAAAGTTTTGTCACTAAGGAATGGTTGAGACAGGATTCGGCCGACAAACGCAGGGCTCATCTGACGATTTGTGGATCCAGGACGTACTCCCTGATGAAGTACCTTCTGGCGCCAGAGAAGCCGGCCGACAAGACGTTCGAAGAGCTCAGTAAGTTGATCGGGGAACACCTTAAACCGACGAGCAGCATGCACATGGCGAGACACCGGTTTTACACGCACCGGCGGCGAGAAGGGCAAAGCGTTCCAGACTTCGAGGCAGATCTCCGGCGACTGGCGAGCCTATATAAGTTCCCAGATGCATGCAGAACGGAGATGCTGCGAGACTTTTTTATTGAGGGCATCGGGCACGCTGGGGTTTTCAGGAAACTGATTGAGACCAAAGACTTGACCTTGGAAGCGGTGGCTCTGATAGCCCAGACTTTTATCTCATGGGAGGAAGAGACCAGAATGATGTATGACAAAAATCTTGGCTCAAATGTGGCAAACGACCAGGGAGTCAACATTGTTAACGTGGCACACAGTTCTCTAGGCAGACAAGGGCAATCGGACATGCCCCAGCATGCAGTCAAACCCAAAGGGGGAATTCAACCGAGACAATGACTAGCTTAACGGCAATTCATGCCATCGCAATGGACAATGCGGCCAGTAATGGGGCCATCAACATCTGTTAATGATGCGCCTAAGGACAGTTACAGAGACAGTCAGAGATGATCGACCGGTAATGGACATTTTGTTTCCAACAACGGGACCTCCAACTCATGCTGGAGGTGTGCAGGCAAACACCCAGCCAGAGCATGCAGGTATCAGCAATATACCTGCAGAAACTGCAACGTCAGCGGTCACTTGACACATATGTGCAGGAAGCCTGCAGCCAAATTGATGTATGAGGATGATGGGCCCGATGTAAGCCCTACGAGGCGAAATGAATACTGGGGGAAATCGCTGGAAGCTGAAGTCCAGCAAGTTCATGTGGAGCACATATACAGTTCAGATACCAGGACACCACCGATAATGATGAAAGTGCTCCTCAATGGCATCCCAGTATTAATGGAGCTGGACACGGGGGCCAGCCAGTCCCTGCTAAGTATCAAACAGTTCGAAATGTTGTGGGTGTCTAAGGCCAGGAGGCCAAAATTATTGCCAATTGACGCACAGCTACGGACATATACAAAGGAGATCATTCCAGTGCTAGGCAGTGCCACGGTAGTCGTGACCCACAAAGATTCGGAGAACAGGTTGCCACTCTGGATTGTCCTGGGGGATGGTCCTGCACTACTGGGGAGGAGTTGGCTTGCTGTCATGAACTGGAAATGGGGCGATGTCAATGCAATTTCTTCTGTGGAGCGAATATCATGCTCACAGGTCCTGGACTAATTTGACTCATTATTTCACCCCGGCATCGGCACTTTCATGGGGGCCAAGGCAGTGATTCACATAAACTCGGACGCCAGGCCAGTACACCACAAGGCCAGAGTGGTGCCGCGCGTGATGTGGGAAAAGATAGAATGCAAATTGGACCGCTTGCTGAGGGAAGCCATAATCTCGCCAGTCGAATTCAGTGACTGGGTGAGCCTGATCGTGCCGGTGCTCAAGGTGGATGGGTCGGTCAGGATATGCGGCGATTACAAGGCCACCATCAATCGGGTGTCACTCCAAGAGAGCGGAGGACCTCTTTGCGAAGCTATCCGGTGGCAAAATTTTTTCAAATTTGGACCTGACCTCAGCTTACATGACCCAGGAGCTGGCGAGTGAGTCGAAGAAGCTGATCACCATCACGACACACAAGGGGTTGTTTGAGTATAATAGATGTCCGTTCGGGATTCGTTCGGCCGCCGAGATCTTTCAGCAAAATATGGAAAGCCTCATCAAGTCGATTCCAAGGACGGTGGTTTTTCAAGACGACATCCCCATCAAGGGTCGCGATACTGAAGAACATCTCCACAACCTGGAGGAGGTGCTACGCAGACTGGACCGGGTAGGGCTGTGACTGAAAAAGACGAAGTGCGTCTTCTTAGCTCCAGAGGTAGAATTCCTGGGGAGGAGGGTAGCAGCAGACGGGATTGGACCGACTGCGTCCAAAACGGAAGCGATCCAGCGAGCAGCCAGATCCCGTAACACAATGGAGCTGAGTTCATTCCTGAGGCTCCTGAACTATTTTGGTAACTTTCTTCCCAAATTGAGCACGCTGTTAGAGCCACTACACGTGCTCTGACGCAAAGGTCATGATTGAGTCTGGGGGGACAGCCAGGAAAGGGCTTTTGATAGAGCATCCAATTTGTTATGCTCCAACAAACTGTTAACGTTATATGACCCATGTAAGAAACTTGTTTTAACGTGCGATGCGTCGTCCTATGGGGTCGGGTGTGTGTTGCAGCATGTGAATGCCAATGGTCAGTTGCAGCCGGTAGCTTATGCCTCCAGAAGTCTGTCCCAGGCAGAAAGGGGCTACGGGATGGTAGAAAAGGAAGCGCTAGCAGGTGTATATGCAGTAAAAAAAAATGCACCAGTACCTGTTTGGCAAGAAATTTGAGCTGGAGACAGATCACAAACCCCTAACGTCCCTTTTGGCCGAAAACAAGGCCATCAATGCGAATGCATCGGCCTGCATACAGAGGTTGGCACTCACGTTAGCTGCCTATGACTACACAATTCGGCACAGACCGGGCACTGAAAACTGCGGCGATGCGCTCAGCAGGGTCCCACTAGCCACCACTGAGGGGGCAACTGAGCATGATGCTGAGATGGTCATGGCTGTTGAAGCTTTCGAAAGCGAAGGCTCACCTGTGACAGCCCGTCAGATTAAAGTCTGGACAAATAAAGACCCGCTATTGTCTTTAGTTAAGAAATGTGTCCTGAATGGGGACTGGGCAGCCACGTACAGGGCATGCCCTGAGGAATTTAAACCGTTTCATAGGCGCAAAGATGAACTCTCGATTCAGGCCGATTGCCTACTGTGGGGAAACTGAGTAGTTATGCCCCAGATGGGCAGAGAGGTGTTTATCAGGGAACTTCACAATGAGCACCCGTGCATTGTCATGATAAAGGCAATTGCCAGGTCACACGATTGATGGCCAGGGATAGATGCAGACCTGGAACTTTGTGTTCGCAGGTGCAACACGTATGCTCAGCTGGGCAATGCACCCAGGGAAGCCCCCCTTAACCCCTGGTCCTGGCCCGCCAAGCCATGGTCACGCATCCATGTGGACCACGCGGGTCCTTTCATGGGAAAAATGATTTTGGTTGTAGTAGATGCCTATTCCAAATGGATTGAGTGTGCCATTTTAAATTCAAGCACATTTCTGCCACGGTAGAAAGTCTACGGGCAATGTTCGCCGCCCATGGTCTACCGTATGTCTTGATCAGCGACAAATGCCCCTGCTTCACAAGCACTGAATTCAACGACTTCATGGCAGGCAATGGAATCAACCATGTCAGAACGGCACCGTTCAAGCCGGCCTCAAACGGCCAGGCGGAACGAGCAGTGCAGATAATCAAACAGGGGATGCTCAGAATCCAAGGGGGTTCCCTCCAAAGCCGCTTATCACGCCTCCTGTTGGCCAATAAATCTCGACCACACTCGCTCACAGGGGTTCCACCCGCAGAGCTGCTAAGGGTCAAAGTGTAATAAAAAGGCAAGCCTGAAAGCTCTGTGCCTCAATGCGAGGAGTATTCGGAACCCAGGAGAGGGCTCTGAGCTAGTTAGAGTGGCTGAGAGCTCAGATGAACAGGACCCCAAGAAAGAATGCAAAAGGCAGGAGGCAATAGAGCAGAGTAGCACTGGGGTAAGGGTAAACCACAAGGTGATAGGAAGGGACAATATGTATGAATATAAGGGGGCTGCAGGAGGGGTCAAAACTAAAAATCATGGTATAAAAACGAGTATTAAAACACTCTACCTAAATGCACGCAGCATTCGAAATAAAGTAAATGAGTTAACGGCACAAATCATTACAAATGGGTATGATTTGGTGGCCATTACAGAAACGTGGTTGCAGGGTGGCCAAGACTGGGAATTAAACATGCAGGGATATCTGACAATTCGGAAGGGTAGACAAGAAGGGAAAGGAAGTGGGGTAGCTCTGTTAATAAAGTATGATATCAGGGCAGTGGTGAGAGATGATATTGGCTCCAATGAACAAAATGTTGAATCATTGTGGGTGGAGATTAGAGATAGTAAGGGGAAAAAGTCACTGGTGGGCGTAGTTTATAGGCCCCCAAATAATAACTTCACGGTGGGGCGGACAATAATCAAGGGAATAATGGAGGCATGTGAAAAAGAAACGGCAGTAATCATGGGGGATTTTAACCTACATATCAATTAGTCAAATCAAATCGCACGGGGTAGCCTGGAGGAGGAATTCATAGAATGCATACGGGATTGTTTCTTAGAACAGTATGTTATAGAACCTACAAAGGAGCAAGCTATCTTAGATCTGGTCCTGTGAAATGAGACAAGAATAATAAATGATCTCCTCGTAAAAGATCTTCTCGGAATGAGTGATCACAGTATGGTTGAATTTGTAATACAGATTGAGGGTGAGGAAGTAGTGTCTCAAACGAGCGTACTATGCTTAAACAAAGGGGACTACAGTGGGATGAGGGCAGAGTTGGCTAAAGTAGACTGGGAACACAGACTAAACAGTGGCACAATTGAGGAACAGTGGAGGACTTTTAAGGAGCTCTTTCATAGTGCTCAACAAAAATATATTCCAGTGAAAAAGGGCGGTAAGAGAAGGGATAACCAGCCGTGGATAACCAAGGAAATAAAGGAGAGTATCAAATTAAAAACCAATGCGTATAAGGTGGCCAAGGTTAGTGAGAAAGTAGATGATTGGGAAAATTTTAAACGACAGCAAAGAATGACTAAGAAAGCAATAAAGAAAGGAAAGATAGATTACGAAAGTAAACTTGCGCAAAACATAAATACAGATAGTAAAAGCTTTTATCGATATATAAAACGGAAGAGAGTGACTAAAGTAAATGTCGGTCCCTTAGAAGATGAGAAGGGGCAATTTAATAATGGGAAATGTGGAAATGGCTGAGACCTTAAACAATTATTTTGCTTCGGTCTTCACAGTGGAAGACACAAAAACCATGCCAAAAATTGCTGGTCACGGGAATGTGGGAAGGGAGGACCTTGAGATAATCACTATCACTAGGGGGGTAGTGCTGGATAGGCTAATGGGACTCAAGGTAGACAAGTCCCCTGGTCCTGATGAAATGAATCCCAGAGTATTAAAAGAGATGGCGGAAGTTATAGCAGATGCATTCGTTATAATCTACCAAAATTCTCTGGACTCTGGGGAGGTACCAGCGGATTGGAAAGCAGCTAATGTAACGCCTCTGTTTTAAAAAGGGGGCAGACAAAAGGCAGGTAACCATAGGCCGGTTAGTTTAACATCTGTAGTGGGGAAAATGCTTGACGTTATCATTAAGGAAGAAATAGCGGGACATCTAGATAGGAATAGTGCAATCAAGCAGATACAACATGGATTCATGAAGGGGAAATCATGTTTAACTAATTTACTGGAATTCTTTCAGGATATAACGAGCATGGTGGATAGAGGTGCACTGATGGATGTGGTGTATTTAGATTTCTAAAAGGCATTCGATAAGGTGCCACACAAAAGGTTATGCAGAAGATAAAGGTACGCGGAGTCAGAGGAAATGTATTAGCATGGATAGAGAATTGGCTGGCGAATAGAAAGCAGAGAGTCGGGATAAATGGGTCCTTTTCGGGTTGGAAATCGGTGGTTAGTGATGTGCCACAGGGATCGGTGCTGGGACCACAACTGTTTACAATATACATAGATGACCTGGAAGAGGGGACAGAGTGTTGTGTAACAAAATTTGCAGATGACACAAAGATTAGTGGGAAAGCGGGTTGTGTAGAGGACACAGAGAGGCTGCAAAGAGATTTAGATAGGTTAAGCGAATGGGCTAAGGTTTGGCAGATGAAATACAATGTCGGAAAATGTGAGGTCATCCACCTTGGAACAAAAACAGTAAAAGGGAATATTATTTGAATGGGGAGTAATTACAACATGCTACGGTGCAGAGGGACCTGTGGGTCCTTGTGCATGAATCCCAAAAAGTTAGTTTGCAGGTACAGCAGGTAATCAGGAAGGCGAATGGAATATTGGCCTTCATTGTGAGAGGGATGGAGTACAAAAGCAGGGAGATCCTGCTGCAACTGTACAGGGTATCGGTGAGGCCGCACCTGGCGTCCTGCGTGCAGTTTTGGTCACCTATACTAGCTTTGGAGGGAGTACAGAGACGATTCACTCGGCTGATTCCGGAGATGAGGGTGTTACCTTATGATGATAGATTGAGTAGACTGGGTCTTTACTCGTTGGAGTTCAGATGGATGAGGGGTGATCTTGCAGAAACATTTAAAATAATGAAAGGGATAGACAAGATAGAGGCAGAGAGGTTGTTTCCACTGGTCGTGGAGACTAGAACTAGGGGGCACAGCCTCAAAATACGGGGGAGCCAATTTAAAACCGAGTTGAGAAGGAATTTTTCTCCCAGAGGGTTGTGAATCTGTGGAATTCTCTGCCCAAAGAAGCAGTTGAGCCTAGCTCATTGTATGTATTCAAATCACAGATAGATAGATTTTTAACCAATCAGGGAATTAAGGGTTATGGGGAGCGGGTGCGTTAAGTGGAGCTGAGTCCACGGCCAGATCAGCCATGATCTTTTTGAATGGCGGAGCAGGCTCGAGGGGCTAGATGGCCTACTCCTGTTCCTAATTCTTATGTTCTTATGTAATGAAAAGGATGCTCAAAACCAGGTTATCCCTTATACACCCTACTATGAAAGGAATTGTTGAGAACAGGCATCAGTCACAATGTGACGACAATGACAAGGATGCGAGGGCGCAATGTATTGATGTTAATGATCCTGTTTTTGTCCTTAATTACGCTGCAGGGCCCAAATGGCTTGCAGGCACTGTGATTGCCAAAGAGGGGAATAGGGTATTGGTAGTTAAACTTACCAATGGACAAATCTGCCACAAACACGTGGATCAACCTAAAAGGATGTTCAGCAACCCCTTAGAAGAAGCAGAGGACGAACACAACGTAGAGTTTACTCCACCACAGTGACCGGACACTGGAACCATGTGGAGGAGAGCCCGGTCACTAGGCAATCCAGACAGGCACCGCAAACAGCTGACACTCAGGACAGCGCCCAACAACCGGAACCCCAACTCAGGCGCTCTACAAGATGCGTATACCACCAGAGAGACTTAACCTGTGATCGCAATAAAACTTTGGGGGGGGTGGCGGGGGGAAGGTGATGTCATGTATTCAACTATCATTGTAACCCATGTACAAGCTGACCTCAGTTGTACACCTTGAGAACATTGACCAAAGCGGGGTGAACTTGTGGGTATAAAAGGGGAAGCTCCGCCCACCTTCATCACTTGAGGTCTTGGTAATAAAGGTAACTGGTCACAGAGTGACCTTCTCTCAAGTATCGGCCTCGTGTGCATTTATACTGTATAGTAAGGACATATCATAAGCTACCGGCTGTAACTGTCCATTGGCATTCACATGCTGCAACACACACCTGACCCCATAGGACAACGCATCGCACGTTAAAACAAGTTTCTTACACGGGTCATATAACGTTAACAGTTTGTTGGAGCATAACAAATTGGGTGCTCTCTCAAAAGCCTTTTCCTGGCTGTCCCCCCAGACCCAATCGCGACCTTTGCGTAGGAGCATGAGTAGCGGCTCGAACAGCGTGCTCAATTTGGGAAGAAAGTTACCAAAATAACTCAGGAGCCCCAGGAATGAATGCAGCTCCGTCGTGTTACGGGGTCTGGGTGCTCTCTGGATCGTTTCCGTTTTGGACACAGTAGGTCTGCTGCTACCCTCCTCCCCAGGAATTCTACCTCTGGAGCTAAGAAGATGCACTTTGCCTTTTTCAGTCACAGCCCTACACGGTCCAGTCTGCGTAGCACCTCCTCCAGGTTGTGGAGGTGTTCTTCAGTATCGTGACCCGTGATGGGGATGTCGTCTTGAAAAACCACCATCGCTGGAATCGACTTGAGGAGGCTTTCCGTATTTCGCTGAAAGATCGCGGCGGCCGAACGAATCCCGAATGGACATCTAGTATACTCAAACAACCCCTTGTGTGTCGGGATGGTGGTCAGCTTCTTCGACTCACTTGCCAGCTCCTGGGTCATGTAAGCTGAGGTCAGATCCAATTTTGAAAAAAGTTTACCACCGGATAGCGTCGCAAAGAGGTCCTCCGCTCTCGGTAGCGGGTACTGCTCTTGGAGTGACACCCGATTGATGGGGGCCTTGTAATCGCCACATATCCTGACCGACCCATCTGTCTTGAGCACCGGCATTATCGGGCTCGCCCAGTCACTGAATTCGACTGGCGAGATGATGGCTTCCCTCAGCAAGCGGTCCAATTCGCCTTCTATCTTTTCCCACATCACGTGCGGCACCGCTCTGGCCTTGTGGTGTACTGGCCTGGCGTCCGGGTTGATGTGAATCATTAGCTTAGCCTCCATGAACGTGCCGATGCCGGGTTGAAATAATGAGTCAAATTCGTCCAGAACCTGTGAGCATGATACTCGCTCCACAGAAGAAATTGCATTGACATCGCCCCATTTCCAGTTCATGACACCAAGCCAACTCCTCCCCAGTCGTGCAGGACCGACCCCTGGGACAATCCAGAGTGGCAACCTGTTCTCCGAATCTTTGTGGGTCACAACTACCGTGGCGCTGCCTAGCACCGGAATGATCTCCTTTGTATATGTCCGTAGCTATGCGTCAATTGGCAATAATTCTGGCCTCCTGGCCTTGGACACCCACAACTTTTTGAACTGTTTGATACTCATCAGGGACTGGCTGGCCCTTGTGTCCAGCTCCATTAATACTGGAATGCCATTGAGGAGCACTTTCATCATTATCAGTGGCATCCTAGTATATGAACTGTATATGTGCTCCACATGAACTCGCTGAACTTCAGCTTCCAGCGATTTCCCCCAGTATTCATTTGGCCTCGTAGGGCTTACATCGGGCCCGCCCTCCTCGTACATCAACCTGGCTGCAGGCTTCCTGCACATATGCACTAAGTGACTGCTGATGCTGCAGGTATATCGCCGTTTCTTTATGGTCACTGGGTCAAAATTCTGGATCTCCCTCCTTAATAGCAGTGGGAGTACCTTCACCACATGGACTGCACAGGTTCAAGAAGGCTCACCACCACTTTCTCAAAGGCAACAACAGATGGGCCATAAATGCTAGCCTTGCTTCTATAGGAAGGATCACTGAGCAGGTCACTTTAAAGGGTGAAGGGCAAAAATTTGCACGTTAGTGCATAATTTTTACATCGCGAGGCAGAATCAAATGTCAAAAGCTCTGCTTGATGCCTTCTGTGACCCGTGGGTACCATACGGACTGGAATGTGTAACAGATACAGGGAATAACTATTATTTAATTTGTTAAGATTCCTTTGTCTTTTTTTAATTTCAGTTTCATTCGTTGTCCCCCTCTAAAGCGGGTGCCCTTTTCTTTTATTTGGTTCTGGATTAACAGAAAAGGCAAAAGCTGCTTGACGAAGCAGCACTTGCTCGCCACGTCGCCAGGTGCCGGTGGGCTCCGAGTTCAGATCCTTGGTAAATCCCGCTTCCTGTAAGGACTTTATTCTATTCTCCCAGTTTCTCCGTCACATCTGTTCTGGCGATGCCACCTTCCATACCAGAGCTTCCGACATGTCTTCCTTTTTCCTCAGCTGTAGATTCCCCTGCACCATGGCTGACAAGGCGCTCGACCTAGTCCATTCCATTTCCACACTTCTGCTCTCACCTCTTCCCCTCCCCCCCAGAACCACAATAGGTCCTCACCTTCCACCCGACCAGCCTCCACATTCAACAGATCATCCTCCACTATTCACGCTCCTTCTCTCTCCTCCCTCTCTTCCCGCTCCGATCCCCTCTCCCCCATCCTCCGATCCACTCTCTCTCCCTCCCTCTCTGATCCCGATCCCGTTCTCTTTCCCCCTCCTATCCCCTTCCTCCGATCCCCCCTCTCTCTCTTCCCCCCCCTCCGATCCCCTCTCTCCCCTCCTGCGATCCCTTCTGTTTTCTCCGCCCGCCACCAACGGATCCAGTGACCTTCTCTACAATTATTTTAAGTTGAACCTATAAATCAAGTGCCCCCTTATTTTTTTTTATTAAGAACTAGTTAGTTTATTAACAAAGATTTAACAATCACAATACACATTACCAGTTCATGCACCAGACTCACAACCACCTGCCTCATCGTAGATCCTCCGAACCCAACTGGCTGGGGTTTTATTGAGTCTTGTGAACATCACGCGATTGTCAAAGCCACTCCCAACTCAACAGCTCAACAACTATTTTAGTTGTACCTGTAAAGCAATATATCATTAAATCAACCGCCCCCCGATTAAAGGGGGGAGTGCCCTCTTATTAAAGTGGCATTAAGACCGACAAATAAATAAATTAAACTTTTAACATTAAACGGATCAAATTAAAATTTGGTTGCCGGGGGCGATGATGCACTCCAGTCCCTCCGGCGCCCACCTCTCACGGAAGGCCGCGAGCGTACCGGTGGACACCGCGTGCTCCATCTCCAGAGACACCCTGGCTCAGATGTAACTGCGGAAGAGAGGCAGGCAGTCGGGCTGAACAACTCCCTCGCCCACCCGCTGCCTGGACCGGCTGATGGCCCCCTTGGCCGTGCCCAGGAGCAGTCCTACAAGGAGGCCTTCCGACCTGCCCGCTCCCCTCCGCACAGGATGCCTAAAGATCAGGAGCGCGGGACTAAAGTGCAACCAGAATTTGAGGAGCATAGAAACATAGAAAATAGGTGCAAGAGTAGGCCATTCCGCCTTTCGAGCCTGCACCACCATTCAATAAGATCATGGCTGATCATTCCCTCAGTACCCCTTTCCTGCTTTCGCTCCATATCCCTTGATCCCCTTAGCCGTAAGGGCCATATCTAACTCCCTCTTGAATATATCCAATGAACTGGCATCAACAACTCTCTGCGGCAGGGAATTCCGCAGGTTAGCAACTCTCTGAGTGAAGAAGTTTCTCCTCATCTCAGTCCTAAATGTCCTACCACTTATCCTAAGACTGTGTCCCCTGGTTGTGGAAATCCCCAACATCGGGAACATTCTACCTGCAACTAACCTGTCCCGTCCTGTCAGAATCCTGTATGTTTCTATGAGATCCCCTCTCATCCTTCTAAACTCCAATGTATAAAGGCCCAGTTGATCCAGTCTCTCCCTATATGTCAGCCCAGCCATCCTGGGAATCAGTCTGGTGAACCTTCAATAGCAAGAATGTCCTTCCTCAGATTAGGAGACCAAAACTGAACACAATATTCCAGGTGAGGCCTCACCAAGGCACTGTACAACTGCAGTAAGACTTCCCTGCTCCTATACTCAACTCCCCTAGCTGTGAAGGCCAACATACCATTTGCCTTCTTCACCGCCTGCTGTACATGTCAACTTTCAATGACTGATGAACCATGGCACCCAGGTCTCGTTGCACCTCCCCTTTTCCTAATCTGCCGCCATTCAGATAATATTCTGTCTTCGCGTTTTTGCCCCCAAAGTGGATAAGCTCACATTTATCCACATAATACTGCATCTGCCATGCATTTGCCCACTCACCTAACCTGTCCAAGTCACCCTGCAGCCTCTTAGCGTCCCCCTCACAGCTCACACCGCCATCCAGTTTAGTGTCATCTGCAAACTTGGAGATAATACACTCAATTCCTTCATCTGAATCATTGATGTATATTGTAAAGAGCTGAGGTCCCAGCACTGAGCCCTGCGGCACTCCACTAGTCACTGCCTGCCATTCTGAAAAGGACCCGTTTATCCCGACTCTCTGCTTCCTGTCTGCCAACCAGTTCTCTATCCACGTCAGTATATTACCCCCAATACCATGTGCTTTGATTTTGCACACCAATCTCTTGTGTGACCTTGTCAAAAGCCTTTTGAAAGTCCAAATACACCACTTCCATTGGTTCGCCCTTGTCCTCTCTACTAGTTACATCCTCAAAAAATTCCAGAAGATTTATCAAGCATGATTTCCTGTTCATAAATCCATGCTGACTTGGACCAATCCTGTCACTGCTTTCCAAATGCGCTGCTATTTCATCCTTAATAATTGATTCCAACATTTTCCCCATGACTGATGTCAGGCTAACTGGTCTATAATTACACGCTTTCTCTCTCCCTCCCTTTTTAAAAAGTGGTGTTACATTAGCTACCCTCCAGTCCATAGGAACTGATCCAGAATCGATAGACTGTTGGAAAATGATCACCAATGCATCCACTATTTCTAAGGCGACTTCTTTAAGTACTCTGGGATGCAGACTATCAAGGTTCGGGGATTTATCGGCCTTCAATCCCATCAATTTCCCGAACACAATTTCCCGCCTAATAAGGATATCCTTCAGTTCCTCCTTCTCACTAGACCCTCGGTCCCCTAGTATTTCCGGAAGGTTATTTGTGTCTTTCTTCGTGAAGACAGATCCAAGTATTTGTTCAATTGGTCTGCCATTTCTTTGTTCCCCATTATAAATTCACCTGAATCCGACTGTAAGGGACCTATGTTTGTCTTCACTAATCTTTTTCTCGTCACATATCTATAGAAGCTTTTGCAGTCAGTTTTTATGTTCCTGGCAAGCTTCTTCTCGTACTCTATTGCCCCCCTATAAATTAAACCTTTTGTCCTCCTCCGCTGAATTCTAAATTTTTTCCAGTCCTCAGGTTTGCTGCTTTTTCTGACAATTTATATGCCTCTTCCTTGTGTGGGTGGGCAGCCTCTCCCCGCTCCAACAGGTCACCATGAAGGCTTCGTTCAGCGACGAGAAGGGGCAGGCTTTTCACTCCTTGGCTTTCTACAGGGTGGACGAGCAGGGGGAGCTGGACCTGAGTCAGTGCCCATCCTTGGGTGGTCACTACACTGGCACTATCCTTAATTTCCCTTGTTAGCCACGGTTGAGCCACCTTCCCCATTTTATTTTTACTCCAGACAGGGATGTACAATTGTTGAAGTTCATCCATATGATCTTTAAATGTTTGCCATTGCTTATCCACCGTCAACACTTTAAATATCATTTGCCAGTCTATCCTAGCCAATTCACGCCTCAAACCATCAAAGTTACCTTTCCTTACGTTCAGGACCCTAGTTTCTGAATTAACTGTGACACTCTCCATCTTAATAAAGAATTCTACCATGTTATGGTCACTCTTCCCCAAGGGGTCTCGCACAACAAGATTTCTAATTAGTCCTTTCTCATTACACATTCAAATATTGGAAGAGGGGCTGCAACCTCGCACATTCAATAAAAACATGGAACATGGACTCTTGCCGACCACAGAAATTACAGGCGGCCTGGGAGTCTATGAACCGACTTAAAAACTCATTCCAAGGGACTGCTCCGTGCAACACCCTCCAGGCCAAGTCCCAAATAAATAAAGGGGGGACTCCCGAGTACGGAGCTTTTCATTGGGGACCCCGCCTCCTCCGGACGGCAAGATGGTGCACCATGGCGAGTCCGGATGGCAGACGAGGATGGTGACCTTATCTACACGCCGCAGTCGTTGGGTGCTGTGCAACCACTCTCTCTGTTCTCTAAGACCTGGTGCCGCAGGCCCGCCTCTCCCTTGGTCTGTGTGTGTGTGGGCCGGGAATCAGTGCTTTGAAATGCTAGTCAGGCCCTGCGGGAAACCAAACCTCCGGGTTATCTTGAACCGCTTTCCTACCCGGCCGTGACCTCTATCCACCAACGCTGTGTGAGTTGCCGGCTGTTTCCAGCACTTACTGTTTATTTGTTGGGAAACGCTCGCGCCCAAGGTCGCCGCGCCTGCACACAGCGGGCACCGACCGTTTGTTCACTCTCCCTCCATGTTGATGTGCAGCCTGCGCCGGCTGAGTGTGGCCGGGTCCCTCCTGAGGCGGGGTTGGAGCGGCCGTGTCCTCCTGTGTCACCGAGCTGGGATGGCCGTGAGTGTCCGGGTTCACCCCAGCCCCAAGTGCCTCTTCGATGAGCCGGTCCAGGTGCGGGTGGGCGGCCTCTCCCCACTCCAACAGGTCACCATGAAGGCTTCGCTCAGCGACGAGAAGGGGCAGGCTTTTCACTCCTTGGCTTTCTACAGGGCGGACGAACAGGGGGAGCTGGACCTGAGTCAGTGCCCGTCCTTAGGTGGTCACTACACTGGCACCGAGCCCATGGGGCTGTTCTGGGTCGCTCACCCCTGCCACTCCTTTCACTCGACTGGTGAAGAGAGACGTGGCTACTTCACCCCTCTGTGTCCACATTGAGGTGTTTGATGGACACGGGACCCTGGAGCGGCTCCCAGAGCAGCCGTTGGCCGCCTGTATCAATGAAAGGTGGTTTATGAAAGAAGGGGTGAGGAGGATCCCAGTGAGGGAGGGCAGGGTCCGCGGGGTCCTCTTCATCCCACCTGGTAAGAGAGCAGTCCTGTGCACACTCGAGATTTGCAGCTTATGTTCTGGGGATGTGTCTGAATCTGTCGGTCATTATTTGCTTGCATTGATTTTTTTTGTTCTTTGCTAAAATTGTAACTTGAAGTTATTGCTTAACACAAAACAGTATTGACATTCACTTTGGTATTGATCTGTTTGCTACACTGTCTCTACTATAGATAAGGAATTTTCTGTGTGTGACTTCCAATGAAGTGAGAATGAATCCTAGAAACTTGCAGCACAGGAGGAGGTCATTGGGCCAGCTGTGTCTGCGCTGTCTCCTTGAACGAGTAGTCGTGCTTAGTGCTACATCACTGCTTTTTGTCTGTAAACCTGTAAGTTCCTCATCCTCAAGTATCTATTCAACTGCCCCTTTAAAATTATCTATGGAATCAGCTTCCACCACCTATTCAGGGAGAGTGTTTCAGATCCGAACAGCTCTGAGTGAAATTATAGCCGGGTCTCTCACTTTTATCTGTTGTCCTCTCGCACTGTTTCGCCTTGAGCTCGCACTCTCCGCTCTCATAAATGAATGGCAACTAAGGCAATTTTGTGTTGTGAACCCCTGCCCGAGATGTCTGCACTGCTCTAATTCTGCCCTCTTGAGCATCCCTGATTATAGCTGTTCAACCATTGGTGGCCGTGCTTTCAGCTGCCTAGGCCCCGAGCTCTAGAACTCCCTCCCTAAACCTCTTTACCTCTCTTTCCTCCTTTAAGACGCTCCTTAAAACCTACCTCTTTGACCAAGCTTTTGGTCATCTGCCATAATTTCTTCTTATGTGGCTCGGTATCAAATTTATTTGTTTTTTCTTAAAACACTCCTGCGAAGCACCTTGGGATGTTTTACTACGTTAAAGGCGCTATATAAATACAAGTTGTTGTTTGAACCTGTGCTCAAGAAAAAATAGACGGAGATTGCTGAATCTCGGAACAATTGCAGCTGCACGATATGTAGAAACGGTTATCTCAACACAACTCCATCTTGCCCTCACTTCTCTGAGCTTGCATGCAAGTTTTCCCTCTATATAAACTCTCCAATCCATATTCACGGCAATCTACACTCTGAGCTAATCTTATTCATGAGATGGTAATACTGCTTGCTCTCTCGACCCTATTCTCACTAAACTGATCACCCAACTTTCTTTCCTGGCTCCCATGCTAGCTGATATTGTAAACTGTTCCTTTTCCAAGTACACGATGTCACGATCAACACGTACGAATGCTGACCACATCTACCACTACCTCACCACCACCTCTTTTGACCCATCCACTGCCTCTATCAGACTGTTTGTCCGTCATCCAGCGCAGCATAAGCAGAAATTTCCTCTAATTAAACATTGGTAAGACCAAAACCATCGCCTTTGGCCTCCGCCACAAACTCCTTTCGGTCTCCACCCATTCTATCCTCGTCCCTGGCCACTGTCTCAGGCTGAACCAGACTGTTCATAATCTCCCCATCCAATTTAGCCCGAAGCTGAACTTCCTCTCCATCAGAAAAAAACGCCTATGTAACATCGCCATTCTCCGCTCCTGCCTCAGCTTATCTGCTGCTAAAATGCTTATCCAGGCTTTAGATACCACAAGATTTGATTATTCAATGCTCTCCTGGCCAGCCACCTGTCTTCCACCCTATGTTAACTTGAGTTCATCCAGAACTCTGTTGCCCATATTCTAACTCGCATCAAGTCCTATTCACCCATCACCCCCGTGCTCGCTAACTTATTTTGGATCCTGGACCCTAAGCGCCTCAATTTTAAAATGCTCATTCTCGTGTTCAAATCCCTCCATGGACATGCCCATCTCTATGTATGTAACCTCCTCAAGCCCTACAACCCTGGAGAACTCTGCATTCCTCCAACTTTGGCCTCTTGTCCAACACCCACTTCCTTCACCCACCATTGATGGCCATAAGCTCTGGAATTCCTTCCCAAAACCTAACCACCTCGCTCTCCTTTTAAGACACTCCTTAAAACCTACCTCTTTGACCAAGCTTTTAGTCACATATCTTAATATCTTTCTTTGGCTCAGTGTAAAATTCTGTCTTATTACACACCTGTGAAGCACCTTGGATCTTTTTCCTACGTTAAAGGCACTACATAAATGCAAGTTTTATTATATTCTCGCTCGGCTTTCAATAATGAGAGTTTATAAGAATATTCAATTGCTTTAGAAATAGTCTTAACTATGTGGCACATTTCGGTAAAAAATCATTTGTAATGTTTCAATTTGACAGGTGATGGTTCATTTCCAGGGATTATTGATCTGTATGGGTCAGTTGGTGGAGTGGTTGAGCATCGAGCTAGTCTCTTGGCAAACCATGGATTTCTGACACTGACTTTAGGATATTTTGGGTATGATGACCTTCCAAAGGATTTTACTAACCTTGATCTGGAATATTTTGAAGAAGCTGTGAACCTCTTGAGTCAGCATCCAAAGGTAGGATGCCTTTTATTCCATTTAGCAAATAGTTTTACACATGAACGTATGAAAAAGTAGAGCAAAGACCACTTGGTCCATCAAGGATATCCCATCCAGACACCTTGTAACCTTTATGCACCACTTCTCCCCTCTTTCCTTGTCCCGTTTCCCACCCCCCCCCCCCCCACCCCCCCAACAGTGAGAAGAAAAAAAACACATTCGGACAATTCCCTGAAGGCAGTCAAGCAAGTTGCGGGAGACTGCAGTGATTGATATCATTCGGCCGCAGTGAACCCACCTGGCTTCTAAAACATGCAGAAACTCCTCCCTCCATTTTGAAGGCATGTTCATCACACATGCTTACAACCTATTGCAGAGGCTGTGGATGTTCTTTTTTTAAAAGAGGCACTGGAGAAGGTGCAACCAGAATTGAGAGGTTATACTTATCAGAAAAGATTCAACAGGCTGTCGCTCTTTTCTCTAGTAAAGAGAAGACTGAGTAATGACCCGATAGAGGTCTTCAAGATTATGAAAGGGCTTGATAGGGTAGACGTAGAGAAGATTTTCCATTCGTGGAGGAGACCAGAACTAGGGGCAATGAATTAAGATAGTCACTGATAAATCCAATAGGGAACTCAGGAGAAACTTCTTTACCCAGAGAGTGGTTAGAATGTGGAACTTGCTACCACAAGGTGTAGTTGAGGTGACTAGTAGAGATGCATTTAAGGGGAAGCTTGATATGTACATGAGGGAGAAAGGAATAGAAGGATGTGTTGATGAGGTTTTCGGAGTACGGGTGAGAAGAGCCTCATGAGCATAAACCTGTTGGGCTGAATAACCTGTTTATATTATGCTGTAAATATTATGCAATACTATAACATAACTCGCTGCTTTGTCATTATTGTATATTTTTACCTCTTTTTATAAGCAATAGGTCATGATTTTCAATCTACAGACATTCTTTCCTTAACAGGCAAAGGTTATCCAGTTAATACGGTTTATTGTATTTGGTAAAACTCCATAGCTGAGGCTTTTTTCAAAATGGCATTGAAGCAATGGAGTAAGTTAAAGGAGGAGAGAGATAATTTAAAACTACACCGAGGCTTACAGAATTGAGTTTATTTTCATTGGAGAAAAGATGATTGAGCGGAATTTAAAATGTTTGATTAATGTAGATTTAAGCAGGTTCTTTAACTTGCATTGTGGTTGCAGACCGAGAGGGCACGAGAATAAAATTGCAACAAATCAAGCGAGACTAAAGAAAGAATTGAGGAGGAGTGCTATTTAGCATTCTTCTATCATTTTAGAAATTGTACATTTATTTTGCTTTCCTCGATTATGGCTGCATTTGCAGTACATCATCATCGGCAGTCCCTCGGAATCGAGGAAGACTTCCTTCCACTCTTAATATGAGTCCTTAGGTGGCTGAACAGTCCAATACGAGAACCACAGTCCCTGTCACAGGTGGGGCAGATAGTCGTTGAGGGTAAGGGAGGGTGGGACAGGTTTGCTGCATGCTCTTTCCGCTGCCTGCGCTTGATTTCTGCATGCTCTCGGCGATGAGACTCGAGGTGCTCAGCGCCCTCCCGGATGCACTTCCTCCACTTAGGGCAGTCTTTGGCCAGGTACTCCCAGGTGTCAGTGGGGATGTTGCACTTTATCAGGGAGGCTTTGAGGGCGTCCTTGTAACATTTCCTCTGCCCACCTTTGGCTCGTTTGCTGTGAAGGAATTCTGAGTAGAGCACTTGTTTTGGGAGTCTCGTGTCTGTCATGCGGGCAATGTGGCTTGCCCAGCGGAGCTGATCAAGTGTGGTCAGTGCTTCAATGCTCGGGATGTTGGCCTGATCGAAGACGCTAATGTTGGTGCGTCTGTCCTCCTAGGGGATTTATAGGACCTTGCGGAGACATCGTTGATGGTATTTCTCCAGTGACTTGGTGTCTACTGTACATGGTCCATGTATCTGAGCCATACAGGAGGGCGGATATTAGGACAGCCCTGTTTGCACTACAGTTGTAATGTCAGAGCATTTTCTTTTATGCCAGTGCAGCACTTATTATTTAAATCTGATGTCCGATGCAACTTAACAATGAGTAAAGCAGAGGATAGGGAGTCTCGCACTTGGTTTTGGAGTTAGTTACATCGGAACAGGAGTAGGCTATTCAGCTCCTCAAGCATGTTACACTATTCTTGCCCAGGGAATGGAAAGAAAATATTAAATGCCAACCAAACATTTATTCTTGCTTAATTTAGTAGAAACATATCCAGTACAGTTGATGATTTTTACATGTGTGCATTAATTTTTTTTTAAAGGTTATAGGTCCTGGAGTCGGAGCAATAGGAATATCAAAGGGAGCTGATCTAGTTCTATCGATGATCACATTTTTACCACATGTGGTAGCAGCCGTTAGTATTGGTGGGTGCAATGCAAACACTTTAGGTAATTTGCATTACAAGAACATCACTCTTCCTGGCCTGGGATTTTCAATAGACAAAGTCAAAATTCTAGAATCAAAGTTGATTGATATCTCTGAGGTGACAGGTAACCCAATAGATGAAGCTAACAAAGATTGCATCATCCCAATAGAAAAGGCTGAGGGGCATTTTTTGTTTGTGGTTGGAGAAGATGACAAGAATTGGAATACACCACTCTATGCTCGGCAAGCTGTTCAACAACTGAAAGAAAATGGCAAAGAGAACTATGAACTTATCGTTTACCCTGAGGCTGGACATCTGCTGGAGCCCTCATATTTTCCATTCTGCTATGCCTCATTTCATCGGTTGGTGGGACACCCTGTGGTATGGGGAGGGAAAATGAAGCCACATTCATTAGCCCAGTTAGACCTTTGGCCAAAGATCCAGACATTTCTACAGAAACATCTCGCAAAACAGAGCAAGTTGTGAAACTATCCAATGTTTGTTTGGTAAAATTAGGGGATAAATTGCATTATCTCAGATGTGCCTTAATCTAAGTTAATTTGTTATAATCTATCATGTAACAGTCACCCCCCCTTTGTCTATAATTGTATTTTATTCAGAATATGATTGTGTAAACCTAATTTCAATGTAAAAACTTGTAATTTGTTGCTTATTCTCTTCCATATCCATGTAATTTTTACCTGCCAATTACATTTTAGCATTAAGACTTTGCATGTACAATATTTTAATTGGGGAGGGGAAACATTTTATATTAAATTAAATATAAATTGTTCTACATGAATATCTTCATTTTTGATTGCTTCAGGATCAACTGAAATTTAGTTGCGAATATTTGAGAATGGAGGAGCTAAAGGATATAGATTTGGGGTTGGCAAAAGCCATGGCTTTTAGTCTATTAAAATGAAGGAATGGAAAATCACAAGCTGGGGAACACAGAAGCAGAAAATATCAGCTATGGACCTGGAAAATCCCAATTGAAAAGCATTCACTGTAAAAAGTTGACAATTCCAGTGCATTTATAGTAGTTGAAGGGTATCAGATGAATCTTCCCTATCCCTCTCCTCCTTTTACATACAATATCATTTAAAAGTCTTACGTCTACATGTGCTTTCCTGCCTTACTTTCTGTTATGTTTGTCATTTTTGTGAACTTTCCCCATTATAAAAACCTATAATGCAAACTGCCTTTGTAAATATCATCATCCCAAGCAGTCCCTCGAAATCGAGGAAGACTTGCTTCCACTCAAAGTGAATTCTTGAGTGACTACAATCCAATACGGGAATTACAGTCTTTGTCACAGGTGGGACAGACATTGGTTGAAGGAAAGGGTGGGTAGGGAGTCTGGTTTGCCAGACGCTCCTTCCGCTGTCTGCATTTGGTTTCTGCATGCTCTTGGCGACGAGACTCGAGGTGCTCAGCGCCCTCCCGGATGCTCTTCACTTAGGGCGGTCTTGGCCCAGGGATTCCCAGGTGTCAGTGGGAATGTTGTACTGTATCAAGGAGTCTTTGAGAGTGTCCTTGAAACATTTCCTCTGCCCACCTGGGGCTCGCTTGCCTTGTAGGAGTTCTGATTCGAGCGCTTGCTTTGGGAGTCTCGTGTCGGGCATGCGGATGATGTGGTCTGCGCAACGGAGCTGGTCGAGTGTGGTCAGTGGTTCGATGCTGGGGTTGTTGGTCTGATCGAGAACACTGACGTGGCCGATCCCACAACCATGCCTGCTCACTTTTAATGCTGATCGTCAGACTTACCTTCCAGGTCGACCGTCCTGTTGCCAAGCCTTTCGCTCCCCACTGGACGTGGCCGACTCAGCTGCTTAATCCGATCCCCGACGGCGTCTGGTGAGCCTCTGACCATAGGCCCTATCTTCTCTTTGCCTTCACGTTTGGGCCTCCATCCCTCTGGCGACGTCCTTCCTTCCTCTAGCAATGTTCGGGCCTTTGTAAATATATCACTGTGCACACCCTCCCACCAGTGGTGGTGCTGTAGCATCTCAGTTTAACACTTCTGTTCCTCAACTTGTACTGTAGAGAAGCTCTGCTTCCTGAATTGTCATAAGTTTTACTATTATCCATCTTGACGTTAAAGAAACAAAAACAATGAATGGATCACAGTATTCATTGTCAAAATGCGCTGAATATTCCTATATCAGACTCGGTCTATGGGGAAAATCCATTTTAAATGTCAGTATTTGGATGCAGCACTAATTGAACATGTAAGAGATCGTGAGATGGAGTTGTGCCATGTTAAATGCTCACGTTTGGTCACAGAAGAAATTTTTCTGATTGATTAAGACAGCTTAATTCTATACCCAAGACTCTGGCTGTACTACAGAATTATTTTTTTCCTTTTGGCCTGAGGTAATGTTTATGATGTATAGTAATATAAATTTTGAGAGTTAGGAAGGAATGAGCTTAGTGTTTTTATACTTGGCATCATTCCGGCTCTGACAGTCCCCTCTGGACTTTGGTATGTTTTCATTTTCTGGCTGATTCTGTTTAAAATCTTATGGAGCATCCCACAATCTTAAAACAATTTGATATGCCTATTATCCCCTGTTTGCAACACATCTGACAGACTTGGATGTCTGTGTGCAGACCCTACTAACTAAAATGTCAGTAGTCAAATTCTGCGCTGAATGACAAATAGCTTATGTCTGGTTCTATTCCCCCTGCCAGCAAAGAAAAAATTGCAGACTATAGAATGCTCCATTCCTGCGGTGGCGGGAGGACAAAATCTGCTTGCAGATAAGTTGATTTGTGAGGCTGGCTGGAAAGAAGATGGATGATTTTTCTAGCTTTTCACTACCCACCTGCTTTGAAAAATCTAAGCTTGCAGAATGAAAGGGGTGGTCCTTGCATTCCTTCTCCTCTTCACATAACAACATAAGAAATAGGAACAGGAGTAGGCCATACGGCCCCTCGAGCCTGCTCCGCCATTCAATAAGATCATGGATGGTCTGATCATGGACTCAGCTCCACTTCCCTGCCCGCTCCCCATAACCCCTTATCGTTTGAATAAATTTAAGACAGAAATAGACAGTTTCTTAATGTCCCAGCTTCCACAGCTCTCTGAGGCAGCGAAGTCCACAGATTTACAACCCTCAGAAGAAATTTCTCCTCATATCAGTTTTAAATGGATGCCGTTATTCTAAGATCATGCCCTCTAGTTCTAATCTCCCTCATCAGTGGAAACATCCTCTCCGCATCCACCTTGTCAAGCCCCCTCATAATCTTATACATTTCGATAAGATCACCTCTCATTCTTCTGAATTTCAATGAGTAGAGGCCCAACCTCCTCAACCTTTCCTCATAAGTCAACCCCCTCATCCCCAGAATCAACCTAATGAACCTTCTCTGAACTGCCTCCAAAGCAAATATATCCTGTTGTAAATATGTAAACCAAAACTGCACACAGTATTCCAGGTGTGGCCTCACCAATTCCCTGTATAATTGTAGCAAGACTGCCCTGCTTTTATATTCCATCCCCTTTGCAATAAAGGCCAAGATTTCATTGGCCTTCCTGATCATTTGCTGTACCTGCATACTATCCTCTTGTGTTTCATGCACAAGTATGCTCAAGTCCCGCTGTACTATAGCACTTTGTAATTTTTTCCCATTTAAATAATAACTTGCTCTTTGATTTTTTTCTGCCAAAGTGCATGACCTCACACTTTCCAATATTATACTCAATCTGCAAAATTTTTGCTCACTCACTTAGCCTGTCTCTGTTCTTTTGCAGATTTTTTGTGTCCTCACACAAAGATGGGAGGAAAAGCAATGTATCGTCAGCAAACTTAGCTACGTTACACTCAGTCCCTTCTTCCAAGTGGTTAATATAGATTGTAAATAGTTGGGGTCCCAGCATTGATCCCTCCGGCACCCCACAAGTTACTGGTTGCCAACCAGAAAATGAACCATTTATCCCGACTCTCTGTTCTCTGTTAGTTAGCCAATCCTCTATCCTTGCTGATATATTACCCCCAACCCCGTGAGTTGTGCAGTAACCTTTTATGTGGCACCTTGTCAAATGCCTCTGGAAGTTCAAATACACCACATCCACTGGTTCCCCTTTATCCACCTTGTTCGTTACATCCTCAAAGAATTCCAGCAAATTTGACAAACATGACTTCCACTTTGAAGGGTTAATAGCGTTCGTGCGAAATTGCTGTGCTTTAGAAAATGTATTATATGACAGAATGAGATAAGCAACTGTGTAAAGGTCACAATACGCTGAGCAAGAAAGAAACCAATCACATCAAACACTGGCCGAAAAAAAAGAAGTAAGCCGGCCAAAGACAAAAAAAACTCGTTAAGACACTTTTTGTAATGGCAGATGTCGAAGCAGTGACATGTGACCTTTGCGGTTTACGACTTTAAATACTTATTTTTTGAAAACCCAAATTGAGTTGTTGCCTGGTTGAGAGACCAACATACAACTCCCCTGGTACCTTGTATTAATAAACTGTGTGTGTTTTCAACTCTCTAACGTAGTCTCGGAATAGATTTATTTCTACCTCGGGGTTTTCCCCCAACAGTTTTGGCGCTGCGAGCAAGGTGTACCGGCAAGCCCTCCTGACCGAGACTCGAACATACGGGGATAAGGTCGGATTTCACGACATCCCAGAAATTGGAACGTCGAACCGGCAGGGGTGAGGCTGCCGGACACCCAACAAACAAGTGAGACTCGGAGAAGTTTGATAACAGACACAGTGAGTAGGAATTAAGATAAAGTAGAATATAAGTAAGATAAGTGGTGTGTAAGAGAAACGAGTGCCCCCGTCACTTCAATTGGTCACAAACTATCTCAATCACCTAACTTGAGCCGGAATTAAGAGGGCAAATGCCCCATGTGATGGCCAAGGATTAAGGTCGAAGGGAATACAGGGAGGACAAAGTGACGGCGGAAACCTGTGAGTGACTGTGTGATACGCATGAACTGGTGTGAGAGTTGAGGGATAATCCCATCGCAATAAATAAGTGACGGAGTAGAAGTAGGCCCGCGTGAAGAGACTCATTTGCAGAGGAAGCAAGGGCAGGTCGGATCACATAATGGCGTCGGGGGAAGACCTTGAATGGGGGCCGGGAGGGTCTCTTTGTAGGTTCTATGCAGATGAACAGAAGGGCTTAATAGATAAAATTATTAAAGATGGATGGGATTCCTCGGCTGTCCCCAAGGAGCAAAAGAATTGGTGGGAGAAACAGAAACAGAAAAAGGCAAAGAAAGCCAGAGTACTTTTAGTATATCAGTTATGTGTGTTACAAAGTAAAACCAAACAATTAGTAGAGAAAAGTAAAGAAACAAAAGCCGAGAATAAGAAATGGAGAGAGCGGTATGAACAAACCGGCAAGTGGGGGGGATCAGATTATGACCTCCCTCCGACTTATGTTGCCGCAGTAGCGGCCTCGGCTCCTCCCTTTGATGAGACCAAGATGGAAGGGTCAAATTCAGTAAATACAGAAAGGGCAGCCCCTCTTAGGGTAACCCAGGGCGTACAGGGATGGAACCCCCGATATCAATACTACACTTTCACCCCCACAGAAAAACAAATGATGAATCAGGATTTGGGGAGCCTGCAAACACGGAAGAGAAATGTAGAATTTTGGCAAAAGTTAAAAGAATTGTATGAGACCCACGATATGCATGAGCGAGATGTCCACCAAATAGTTAGGGCTAAGTGTTCAAAGGACCGGTGGACAGGGCTAGCACCCCCTCACAGTGACGGCACATGGATACCTGCCATGGGTGCCACAAGGGCACAACGGGCGCTGCCAGAACGGGGTTTGTCCAGGCTATACAGGCCTTAATGGGAGCATCCACTCCAAATTGGGGATTGATAATGCAGACCTGCCAGAAAAAGGGAGAAAACGCCAATGACTACAGAGAAAGGTTATGGTTCCAATACCAAGAATCCTCAGACCAGGCGGCCCAAAAACAGAGATGACCCAGTCTTCGTGAAAATGTTTAAGGACGGCCTTTTGGCCGACCATCAAAAGATCTTAAAAATGGGGGTGGTAGTCGCGGACACCTATGACCAAGCTGTCCAGTGGGCATGCCACATTAACTCTGGGGGAATAAAACAAGAAGTGGCCACAGCTAAGAGTGGTAAGAGTGCGGGCCGAGGGGAATGCTCCAACTGTGGCAAGACAGGTCATTTTGCCGCCGACTGTAGCGGCCCCAAAAGACCAACTGTCCGATGTGACAATTGCGGGAAAAAGGGACATGCCACTGATAAATGTTGGACACCCAAGGAGAAAAGAAATAGTCAGTCAGGCCTTAGAGTAGAGGAGATGAACCGACAGCAGCTAATCACAGCGCTGAGGTACTTAGGAAGAGACTGAAGGCCAGCGGCCCCCGTGGGGCAGGGAGAGGATCCATGTATTCACATAACAGCACTGTTAGGGGGCCGGCAGTATGATATGTTAGTGGATACCGGAGCATCGATATCTATGACAGATATTCCCTTACCCATAACTAAACATGTAGTCCATATAACTGGCGTGGGAGGATTTGCCACCAAAGCCCCCCAGAGTGAAGTAATTCTATTGAAGATAGCCGGTTATACTACATACCAAACATACCTTGGTGGAAATGCTCAACACCGGGAAATTGCGCTCCGTGTCCAACGTCCGCCGGGCCAAATGGGAAGCAGTATTACTTCCCTTAGATGGGTCCATAAAAATTGTACGAGACACGGGGGAGAACCCGGCAGAGGGCCTCTTATCCGTGGGTGAGCCTCATGAGTGCCAGTCACAGGAATGGGAGGACTCACCGGGACACAAAAGTGAGATTCCCCTTGAAAACCCCGAGCTGATCCTGTACGTGGATGGGTCCCAGAAACATATTCAGGGGACCCCGCATACGGGATGGGCGGTGTTGGACGAAGCGCTAAACACTGTCTGAAAGGGAAGGTTAGACGGAGGACTGTCGGCCCAAGTAGCTGAACTCACTGCCCTGACTGAAGCCCTCCAACTGGCCAAAGGCCAGCGGGCAAATATATATATGGATAGCCGCTATGCCTTCACGGTAGAATATGGTGGAATTCTGCATTAGGATGGAGAATGAAACAGTAAATTCAGAGACCATGGTCCAGAACTTAAAGAAGGTTAACTTTGAAGGTATGAGGCATGAATTGGCTAGGATAGATTGGTGAATGATACTTAAGGGGTTGACTGTGGATGGGCAATGGCAGACATTTAGAGACCGCATGGATGAATTACAACAATTGTACATTCCTGTCTGGCTTAAAAATAAAAAAGGGAAGGTGGCTCAACCGTGGCTATCAGGGATAGTATTAAAGCCAAGGAAGTGGCATACAAATTGGCCAGAAATAGCAGCGAACCTGGGGACTGGGAGAAATTTAGAACTCAGCAGAGGAGGACAAAGGGTTTGATTAGGGCAGGGAAAATGGAGTACGAGAAGAAGCTTGCAGGGAACATTAAGGCGGATTGCAAAAGTTTCTATAGGTATGTAAAGAGAAAAGGGTTAGTAAAGACAAACGTAGGTCCCCTGCAGTCAGAATCAGGGGAAGTCATAACGGGGAACAAAGAAATGGCAGACCAATTGAACAAGTACTTTGGTTCAGTATTCACTAAGGAGGACACAAACAACCTTCCGGATATAAAAGGGGTCAGAGGGTCGAGTAAGGAGGAGGAACTGAGGGAAATCTTTATTAGTCGGGAAATTGTGTTGGGGAAATTGATGGGATTGAAGGCCGATAAATCCCCAGGGCCTGATGGACTGCATCCCAGAGTACTTAAGGAGGTGGCCTTGGAAATAGCGGATGCATTGACAGTCATTTTCCAACATTCCATTGACTCTGGATCAGTTCCTATCGAGTGGAGGGTAGCCAATGTAACCCCACTTTTTAAAAAAGGAGGGAGAGAGAAAATAGGGAATTATAGACCGGTCAGCCTGACCTCAGTAGTGGGTAAAATGATGGAATCAATTATTAAGGATGTCATAGCAGCGCATTTGGAAAATGGTGACATGATAGGTCCAAGTCAGTATGGATTTGTGAAAGGGAAATCATGCTTGACAAATCTTCTGGAATTTTTTGAGGATGTTTCCAGTAAAGTTGATGTGGTGTATTTGGACTTTCAGAAGGCTTTCGACAAGGTCCCACACAAGAAATTAATGTGCAAAGTTAAAGCACATGGGATTGGGGGTAGTGTGCTGACGTGGATTGAGAACTGGTTGTCAGACAGGAAGCAAAGAGTAGGAGTAAATGGGTACTTTTCAGAATGGCAGGCAGTGACTAGTGGGGTACCGCAAGGTTCTGTGCTGGGGCCCCAGCTGTTTACATTGTACATTAATGATTTAGACGAAGGGATTAAATGTAGTATCTCAAAATTTGCGGATGACACTAAGTTGGGTGGCAGTGTAAGCTTCGAGGAGGATGCTATGAGGCTGCAGTGACTTGGATAGGTTAGGTAAGTGGGCAAATGCATGGCAGATGAAGTATAATGTGGATAAATGTGAGGTTATCCACTTTGGTGGTAAAAACAGAGAGACAGACTATTATCTGAATGGTGACAGATTAGGAAAAGGGAAGGTACAACGAGACCTGGGTGTCATGGTACATCAGTCATTGAAGGTTGGCATGCAGGTACAGCAGGCGGTTAAGAAAGCAAATGGCATGTTGGCCTTCATAGTGAGGGGATTTGAGTACAGGGGCAGGGAGGTGTTGGTACAGTTGTACAGGGCCTTGGTGAGGCCACACCTGGAGTATTGTGTACAGTTTTGGTCTCCTAACTTGAGGAAGGACATTCTTGCTATTGAGGGAGTGCAGTGAAGATTCACTAGACTGATTCCCGGGATGGTGGGACTGACCTATCAAGAAAGACTGGATCAACTGGGCTTGTATTCACTGGAGTTCAGAAGAGTGAGAGGGGACCTCATAGGAACGTTTAAAATTCTGATGGGTTTGGACAGGTTGAATGCAGGAAGAATGTTCCCAATGTTGGGGAAGTCCAGAACCAGGGGTCACAGTCTAAGGATAAGGGGTAAGCCATTTAGGACCGAGATGAGGAGAAACTTCTTCACCCAGAGAGTGGTGAACCTGTGGAATTCTCTACCACAGAAAGTAGTTGAGGCCAATTCACTAAATATATTCAAAAGGGAGTTAGATGAAGTCCTTACTACTCGGGGGATCAAGGGGTATGGCGAGAAAGCAGGAAGGGGGTACTAAAGTTTCATGTTCAGCCATGAACTCATTGAATGGCGGTGCAGGCTAGAAGGGCTGAATGGCCTGCTCCTGCACCTATTTTCTATGTTTCTATGTAGTCCATGACTGCCTGGTTAAGGAGAGGGTTCGTCACTTCGGGCGGGGAGGCTATCAAACATGAGGGCCGAATCAGACTACTATTCAACGCCGCCAGTAAACCCGCAGAGGCAGCAGTGATCAAGGTTAAGGCTCACCAGAAAGTAGTAAACAATGTCCAATGAAGCAGCAGATAAAGCGGCACAGGAAGCAAGTATATCCTTAGAAGTGCAGGAAGAAGTTGTATGTAGTATCATTACCAGGGAAGATATAGACATTGTGAGATTACATACCAATGTAAGTGATGAAGAAAAGAAAGATCGGGGCACAAAAGGAGGGAGCCAGGGTGACGACTTCGTATGGAGAAAAGATGGGAAGGTGATAGCCCCGGCTTGTATTAGACAAATGCTCATGGAACTACACCATGGCATCAGTCAAACATAACAAACATAACTGGGGATTGGTGGTGACCAGGAATGGGACGGGACATAGCTCAGTACTGTCAGCAATGTGTCACGTGTGCCCAGCACAACCCAGGAAAGGCCGTTAAGGTTGGAAAGGTTCGAATAGCTCACCAACCACGACCAAGGGTGCCGTGGGAGTGTATACAGATAGACTTCACCATCCTTAAGGGGCAAGAAATACTGTCTAGTAATAATAGATCAGTTTACACGGTGGGTAGAAGCGTTCGCCACGCGAAACTACACCGCAATCACCGTGGCCTGAATATTGGCAGAGGAAGTAGTCCCACGTTGGGGCGTCCCTATCCAAATCGATTCCGACCACGGAACCCATTTTACCGGACAAATAATGAAGGAGGTGTGTGCTATGTTGGGTATTAGACAGAAGTTTCATATCCCCTACCACCCGCAAAACTTTGGGATGGTAGAACGTATGAACAGGACACTTAAAACAGCCCTAGCAAAGGCCATCCAAGAGACGGGACAAGCTTGGGCAGATTTACTACCCACGATCTTGATGAGACAAAGGGCAATTCCTAACCGAGTGATGGGATTAACTCCGTATGAGTTGATGACAGGCAGGGCGATGTGCCTGCCGGAAGGAATGATAACTGGGGGATCCGACATAGGACCCCTGAGGGATCGGATTCGAAAGTACGTCTTGGAACTGAGTAAGCAAATTAAGGAATTGAGGAAGGAAGTGAGGGAACGGCAAGCAAGCAGGGACGAACAGAAGGAATTGGAGGACCAGGGGGAGGTCCCGCAGGTAGGTGTGAAGGTAATGGTAAAATGTCTGCCAGGACGAACGGAGTTTGCTCCCCGTTGGTCTGGCCCATTTGAAGTCCTAATTAGCGGAGATACGTGCGCCTGCATAGATATGGGTGGGGTTGATTGATGGAAACATTGGTCTCAGCTCAAAGAATATGAATCCAACGGCCCCAGCACAAGCGAACAAAACAAATAACCCTGCCTTCATACACAATTCTAGGAAACTGAAGGCGGACGCATCAGCAGAAAATGCCGGAAGAATTAAAGATGATCCAAGATGAATGTGCTACACAAAATTATGTGCAGTTTGCTTTTTTTGTGTAATTGTAATATGTAGCCTAGGGAGGACTCAGACCAGAGTACCCCCACGGACCAAGAGAGAGTTGTATGTGAACACCTTTTTGTACATGTCATACACCTATGCCAAGAAAGCCAATGTTGCCAGCTGTTGGGTCTGTGCCCATGTCCCCACACACTCGGAGGAAGGAATTCCCCTACAATTTAGTGATAATAACAATTCCTATCTACCACCATTCCTGAGAACAAGGTGTAAGAAGAGACAGGGCTATGTCTCACAAGGCAGGGACGACCAGAAGATCCTATTGTGGGGTACAGTAAATGCACATATAGCCTTACCTTACCTGCCGAAGGGGGTAGGGTGACCCTCCCATCATTAAACGGAAACGGTGACTTTTCGGTCCAATGGGACCCCCCCAGCGATAAATAAATATACACCCTACAACAGGACTCATTTTGTGTGCGGTCACAGGGCCTACCCCTGGTTGCCCCGGGAATGGACGTGTTCTTGTTATCTGGCTTATATCGTACCCTACATGTATCACCTGGGTTCTCTGAAGGACCTCTACCGGAGAGCCAGACGAGCCATCACGGAGACTGAAAGATTCTGGGCCATTGTGTTTCCCTGGTATGGAGCGGGTAAATTGGCACGGGAATCCATTAACATGGCTTCCGTCCTGGAATAGGTGGCCAACGATACAGCTGAAGCCCTAGTTAAGGTTAATGCAGAGATGATAGCACAGTAGCTCTGCAAAATCGGATGGCCCTTGACTATGTGTTGGCAGAAAAAGGGGGAACCTGTGCCCTCATCGGGGCCGAATGTTGTACCTACATTCCAGATAGCTCGGGAGAAATTACCAATCTGGCAGAGCATATCCAAGAAGAGGTTAAAAAGCTTAAGCAACCACCAGCCTCCACGTTGTGGGTCTGGTTCTCAGGTGATTAAGATCTATGGGAACGTCACTAATCCAAGGTCTGTTTACCTTTGTGGTGGTGGTAATAATGCTGTATTGCCTATGTATGCTACTTAAATGTTGTATAAGCAAAGCACTGTCATCTTTACTATCGAGCAGACCTGTAACCCAACCGCCCTCAAACTACGAGAACCTAGCGGTGTCTCAGAGGTTGGCGTACACACGACCAAAACACCTATATGATGAGGTTTTACAAGCAGCAGAATGAGGTGCAATAGGAGATGGGAACCTGGACCCTGGAGTGGAGACAGCGGGGCTCAGGAACCAACACATCACATCACCAATTTCTGCAGGAAGACCGGGTATACGTTGGCCTAGAATTATGTATATGAAACATTTTGGCCAAATGAGGGATTGAAGGGTTAATAGCATTAGTGCGAAATTGCTGTGCTTTAGAAAATGTACTATATGACAGAATGAGATAGGCAATTGCGAAAAGGTCACAAGACGCTGAGCAAGAAAGAAACCAATCATACCAGACGCTGGCCGAAGAAAAAGTAAGCCGGCCAAAGATGAAAAAAACTCGTTGTGTAGACGCTTTTTGCAATGCCAGATGGAGAAGCAGTGACATGTGACCTTTGTGGTTTACGAATTTAAATACACATTTTTGGTAAACCCAAATTGAGTTGTTGCCTGGTTGAGGGACGTACATACAACTCCCCTGGTACCTTGTATTAATAAAGTGTGTGTTTTCAACTCTCTAATGTAGTCTCGGAATAGATTTATTTCTACCTCGGGGTTTTCCCCCAACACCCTTCATGACTCATCAGGGGAGGGCAGCAGCAGCCAAGTCCATGGCACCATGGGTGGCTCTGCTGCACAGGAGGACAGGAAAAAGAGTGGGAGAGCTATAGTGATAGGAGATTCTATTGTAAGGGGAATAGATAGACATTTCTGCGGCCGCAACTGAGACTCCAGGATGGTATGTTGCCTCCCTGGTGCAAGGGTCAAGGATGTCTCGGAGCAGGTGCAGGACATTTTGAAGAGGGAGGGTAAACAGCCAGTTGTCTTGATGCATATAGGTAGCAACGATATAGGTAAAAAACGGGATGAGGTCCTACAAGATGAATTTAGGGAGCTACGAGCTAAATTAAAAAGTAGGACCTCAAAAGTAGTAATCTCAGGATTGCTACCAGTGCCACGTGCGAGTCAGAGTAAGAATCGCAGGATAGCGCAGATGAATACGTGGCTTGAGGATTGGTGCAGAAGGGAGGGATTCAAATTCCTGGGACATTGGAACCGGTTCTGGGGGAGGTGGGACCAGTACAAACTGGACGGTCTGCACCTAGGCAGGACTGGAACCAATGTCCTAGGGAGAGTGTTTGCTAGTGCTGTTGGGGAGGGGTTAAACTAATATGGCAGGGGGATGGGAACCTATGCTGGGAGACAGAGGGAAGTAGAATGGGGGCAGAAGCAAAAGATAGAAAGATGAAAAGTAAAAGTGGAGGGCAGAGAAACCCAAAGCAAAAAGGGCCACATTACAGAAAAATCCTAAAGGTGCAAAGGGTGTTAAAAAGACAAGCCTGAAGACTCTGTGCCTCAATGCGAGGAGTATTCGGAAAAAAGTGGACGAATTAACTGCGCAGATAGCAGTTAATGGATATGATGTAATTGGCATCACGGCGACATGGCTCCAGGGTGACCAAGGCTGGGAACTGGCAACATCCAGGGGTATTCGACATTTAGGAAGGATAGACAGAAAGGAAAAGGAGGTGGGGTGGCATTGTTGGTTAAAGAGGAAATTAATGCAATAGTAAGGAGGGACATTAGCTTGGATGATGTGGAATCTGTATGGGTGGAGCTATGGAATACCAAAGGGCAGAAAACGCTAGTGGGAGTTGTGTAGACCACCAAACAGCAGTAATGAGGATGGGGACAGCATCAAACAAGAAATTAGGGATGCGTGCAATAAAGGTACAGCAGTTATCATGGGCGACTTTAATCTACATATTGACTGGGCTAACCAAACTGGTAGCAATGCAGTGGAGTGTATTAGGGATGGTTTTCCAGACCAATATGTCGAGGAACCAACGAGAGGGCTGGCCATCCTCGACTGGGTGATGTGTAATGAGAAAGGACTAATTAACAATCTTGTTGTGCGAGGCCCCTTGGGGAAGAGTGACCATAATATGGTAGAATTCTTTATTAAGATGGAAAGTGACACAGTTAATTCAGAGACTAGGGCCCTGAACTTGGGGAAAGGTAACTTCGATGGTATGAGACGTGAATTGGCTAGAATAGACTGGCGAGTGATACTTAAAGTGTTGACGGTGAATAGGCAATGGCAAACATTTAAAGATCACATGGATGAACTTCAACAATTGTACATCCCTGTCTGGAGTAAAAATAAAACGGGGAAGGTGGCTCAACTGTGGCTAACAAGGGAAATTAAGGAAGAGGCATATAAATTGGCCAGAAAAAGCAGCAAACCGAAGGACTGGGAGAATTTTGTAATACAGCAGAGTAGGACAAAGGGTTTAATTAGGAAGGGGAAAATAGAGTATGAGAGGAAGCTTGCTGGGAACATAAAAACTGACTGCAAAAGCTTCTATAGATATGTGAAGAGAAAAAGATTAGTGAAAACAAATATCGGTCCCTTGCAGTCAGATTCAGGTGAATTTATAATGGGGAATAAAGAAATGGCGGACCAGTTAAACAAATACTTTGGTCCTGTTTTCACGAGGAAGACACAAATGACCTTCCGGAAGTACTAGGGGACCGAGGGTCTAGTGAGAAGGAGGAATTGAAGGATATCCTTATAAAGCAGGAAGTTGTGTTTGGGAAAGTGATGGGATTGAAGGCCGATAAATCCCCGGGGCCTGATAGTCTGCATCCCAGAGTACTTAAGGAAGTGGCCCTAGAAATAGTGGATGCATTGGTGATCATTTTCCAACAGTCTATCGACTCTGGATCTGTTCCTATGGATTGGAGGGTAGCTAAGGTAACACCACTGTTTAAGAAAAGAGGGAGAGAGAAAATGGGTAATTATAGACTGGTTAGCCTGACATCAGTAGTGGGGAAAATGTTGGAATCAATTATTAAAGATGAAATAGCAGTGCATTTGGAAAGCAATGACAAGATCGGTCCAAGTCAGCATGGATTTATGAAGGGGAAATTATACTTGACAAATCTTCTGGAATTTTTTGAGATGTAACTGGTAGAGTGGACAAGGGAGAACCAGTGGATGTGGTGTATTTGGACTTTCAAAAGACTTTTTACAAGGTCCCACACAAGAGATTGGTGTGCAAAATCAAAGCACATGGTATTAGGGGTAATGTACTGACGTGGATAGAGAACTGGTTGGCAGACAGGAAGCAGAGAGTCGGGATAAACAGGTCCATTTTAGAATGGCAGGCAGTGACTAGTGGGGTGCCGCAGGGCTCAGTGCTCGGACCCCAGCTCTTTACAGATGACAGTTTGCAAATGACACTAAACTGGGTGGCGGTGTGAGCTGTGAGGAGGATGCTAAAAGGCTGCAGGTGACTTGGACAGGTTAGGTGAGTGAGTAAATGCATGGCAGATGCAGTGTAATGTGGATAAATGTGAGCTTATCCACTTTGGAGGCAAATACACGAAGGTAGAATATTATCTGAATGGCGGCAGATTAGGAAAGGGGGAGATGCAACGAGACCTGGGTGTCATGGTTCATCAGTCATTGAAAGTTGGCATGCAGGTACAGCAGGCGGTGAAGAAGGCAAATGGTATGTTGGCCTTCATAGCTAGGGGATTTGAGTATAGGAGCAGGGAGGTCTTACTGCAGTTGTACAGGGCCTTGGTGAGACCTCACCTGGAATATTGTGTTCAGTTTTGGTCTCCTAATTTGAGGAAGGATGTTCTTGCTATTGAGGGAGTGCAGCGAAGGTTCACCAGACTGATTCCCGGGATGGCGGGACTGACATATGAGGAGAGACTGGATCAACTGGGCCTTTATATACTGGAGTTTAGAAGGATGAGAGGGGATCTCATAGAAACTTATAAGATTCTGACGGGACTGGACAGGTTAGATGCAGGAAGAATGCTCCCGATGATGGGGAAGTCCAGAACCAGGGGTCACAGTCTAAGGATAAGAGGTAACCCATTTAGGACTGAGATGAGGAGAAACTTCTTCACTCAGAGAGTTGTTAACCTGTGGAATTCCCTACCGCAGAGAGTTGTTGATGCCAGTTCATTGGATATATTCAAGAGGGAGTTAGATATGGCCCTTACGGCTAAAGGGATCAAGGAGTATGGAGAGAAAGCAGGAAGGGGTTACTGAGGGAATGATCTGCCATGATCTTATTGAATGGTGGTGCAGGCTCGAGGGGCCGAAAGTTCGACTCCTGCACCTATTTTCTATGTTTCTATGTTTCTATGTTTCAGCTACCACACCAGACCCCACTCATTCACAGGGATTCCCCCAGCCGAGCTGCTCATGAAAAAGGCGCTTAAAACAAGGCTCTCTCTGGTCCAGCTGATCTACATAATCACGTAGAGGACAAGCGGCAGCAACAGAGTGTGTACCATGACCGTGCAAACTTGTCACACGATATTGAGATCAATGATCCTGTGTTTGTGCTCAATTATGGATGTGGTCCCAAATGGCTCCCTGGCACGGTCACAACCAAAGAGGGGAGTAGGGTGTTTCAGGTCAAACTGACCAATGGACAAACGCACAGAAAACATTTGGACCAAATTAAACTGCGGTTCACCAACAGCTACGCACAACTTGAAGAGGACACCACCAACTTTGACCTTCCAACACACACACAAATGGCAACTGACATCACAGTTGACCACAAAACAGAATTCAAACAGTTGACCACAAAACAGAATTCATCATCCCCAGCAGCCCGGCAAGGCTGATTGCCCAACAGCCCAATGAAGAATTGACCAACCCACCCACACCAATATTTGTACCGAGACGATCGACAAGGGAGCACAAAGCCCCAGATCATCTCACCCTGTAAATAAGTGTACTGTTGAATTCACGGGGGAGTGATGTTATGTATTTAACCCCTTGTAACCTGCATTACACCTGACCACCAGAGGGCCTACCTGTTGGGAGTCCCAAGGCATCCCAGCATCCCTTGGGAGTACACTATATGAGCAGTCCACCCACGAGGTACCTGCACTCTGGAAATACGGTCACACTTGCTCATTACACACTCGGTCTGACCATTTATTATGAGTATAACACTTTCTGTCTGTCCTTCCATATTGTCAAATACTCCTGAAATTTAATTCCCAGTCCTGGTCACCTTGCAACCACATTTCTGTAATGGCTATCAGATCATACCCATTTGTCTCACGACCCCTTTGTTCTCCGCATCCTCCTCTTCTCTCATTCTCCTGACAAAGCCCCTCTCCTCCACCCCAATTAGGTGCAAGATTAGAGTAGAAGCATGATAATATAACAAATCAGCATCGCTATCCTTCCAGTGAGGCTGTTCTATTGATATCAGCTGAAGGATATGGCCTCTCCTCAAGCAGTATGGTATCAAATATCGATCCCCAATCCCATTTTACCATGTCCCATAATTTCATTCACCCTCTCGAACCAATCTTCATCTCTTCCTCCACCCCTCCCCTAAAAAAAAAATCAAGTTTAAAAAAAAAACTTTTTCTATTACATTGGATGGGAGTTGAAGTTCTTAGAAATATTAAAAAGGATCAGTGCAACAAAGACAAAAATAAATCTAACAGAAACTCCTCCTGTCATCACTTGCAGGCCTCTCCTTGGCCCAGCCATTGGGTCTCAGTTTGTTTGTTTTCTGGAGCTGCAGCCACGTGGTTAGCAGACGTGCGGAGTAAAGGTCAGCCTGAGCTTTCAGAGCGATTGGTTGCTGCAATGATGCTGGGCCGGGCGGCGCTCCGGCTGCCAAGGGCTTGCTGCTGGCCTTTACCGGCCAAGGGTTTCTCGGTACGCCCGGGGAGGAGGAGTTGCAGCAGCGGAGAGTCCCGGGTCCGGCTCTCGGTCCGCCCGTGCAAGAGCCTGGCGGACGACAGCGTGTGTATCGGCGCGGCGGGCCTGTCCCCGCACCAGGAGGTCACGCTGCGAGCCCAGGTGCTGAGCGAGCACGGACACTTCTTCGACTCGTGCGCCCACTACCGGGCTGACGGCCAAGGGTTGCTGGACGTCAGCCGCTCGCCCTCCCTGGGCGGAGACTACCTGGGCGTGGTGCCCATGGGGCTTCTCTGGACACTCTCGCCCGCCTGCATGGAGCCGCCCTACCAGAAGCTCACCAAGACCGACCTGACCGGCAGCCCCATGCACATCGACCTGTGCATCCACTCGGGGCACACGGCTTCCGGCATGATCTCCGGCCGGCTCCTGGCCAAGCAGAAGATCGAGAGGTGGTATAGCAGTCCCGGAGTCCGCTGGATCAGGCTGAGGGAAGGTGGGATTAGGGGCAGCTTGTTTCTACCTCCAGGTGAGCAGAGATCTCGGGTGTTGCAGCACTGGTAATGTTGCATTTTTTAAGCGAGTTTCTATGTTGCTAAATAAACGATCTGAGTTGGAGAAGTGTTAAAGGGATGTCATTTTGTAAAAAAAAAGTCTGAAAAACTTTTTAAAATCCTGTTGGTATCACAAAAGTGGCATTTCCTCTTGCTTTGCTCTCGCCTAACAAAATAGCAATTGCTCAAGTGTTTTTTAATGTTACCACTGATTTAACAAAAGTGGACTGGAAACAGTTACCAGAAGGGAAATCAGTGGAAGGCATTCAAGGAGGAGATGGTGAGGGTTCAGAGGATATATGTTCCCACAAAGAAAAAGGATGCGACTGCCAAATCTCGAGCCCCCTGGATGTCAAGGGGTATAAAAGGGAAGCTATTGTCAGACATAGAGAGCTAAATATTGCAGAAAGCCTAGAGGAGTATAGAAAGTGCAGGGGTCAAAGCAAACAGAGGGCATGAAATTTTTTTGGCAAGTATAATCAAGGAAAACCCAAAGATGTTTTATAATTATATCAAGAGGATGACTAAAACTAAAGGACGAGTAGGGCCCATTCGAGACTAAAAAGGTAACCTGTGCATGTAGGCGGAAGACATGGATATGGTTCTTAATAAATACTTTGCGTCTGCCTTCTCAAAAGAGAGGGACGATTCAGGCATTGTAGTTAAGGAAGAGGAGAGTGAAATAGTAGATGAGATAAACATAGTGAAAGAGGAAGTATTAAAGGGTTTAGCGTCTTTGAGGAGGAGGTAACCAGGAGGGTCGATGAGGACAGCGCGTATGATGTAGTGTATATGGATTTTAGCAAAGCTTTTGATAAGGTCCCACATGGCAGACTGGTCACGAAAGTAAAAGCGATGGGATCCAGGGCAAAGTGGCAAGTTTGATCCAAAATTGGCTCAGAGGCAGAAAGCAAAGGGTAATTGTTGATGGGTGTTTTTGTGACTGGAAGGCTGTATCCAGTGGGGTTCCGCACAGCTCAGTGCTGGGTCCCTTGTTTTTTGTGGTATATATCAATGACTTGGACTTGAATGTTGGGGGTATGATTAAGAAGTTTGCAGATGACACTAAAATAGGCCGTGTGGCTGATAAAGAAGAAAGCTGCAGATTGCAGGAAGATATCAATGTACTGGTCAGGTGGGCGGAACAGTGGCAAATGGAATTCAATCCGGATAAGTGTGAGGTAATGCATTTGGGGAGGTCTAACAAGGCAAGGGAATACACATTAAATGGTACGACACTGAAAAGTGTAGAGGAACAAAGGGAGGGACCTTGGAGTGCAGGTCCACAGATCCCTAAAGGTAGCAGACCAGGTAGATAAGGTGGTTAAGAAGGCATATGGAATATTTGCCTTTTATTAGTTGATGCATGGAATACAAAAGCAAGGAGGTTATGCTTGAACTGTATAAAACATTGGTTAGGCTGCAGTTGGAGTACTGTGTGCAGTTCTGGTCACCACATTACAAGAAATAGTGATTGCACTGGAAAGGGTGCAGAGGAGATTTACAAGAATGTTGCCTGGACTGGAGAATTTTGGGTCTGTTTTCTTTGGAACAGAGGAGACTGAGGGGAGACTTGATTGAGGTGTATAAAATTATAAGGGGCCTGGATAGAATAGATTGGAAGAACCTGTTTCCCTTGGCAGATTGGTCAACAACCAGGGACATAGATTTAAAGTAATTTGGGGGGAGGTTTAGAGGAGATTATGAGGGGAAATTTTGATGCCCAAAGGGTAGTGGGGGTCTGGAACTCACTGCCTGAAAGGGTCGGACCAAGAGCTGGAAAGTGGGATTAGGCTGGATAGCTCTTGGTCAGCCGGCGCGGACACAATGGGCCGAAATGACGTTCTTTCATGCTGCAAATTTTTATGATAAATCGCCAGGCCCGGATGAAATGTATCCCAGGCTGATAACGGAAGCAAGGAAGTAAATAGCAGAGGCTCCGACCATCATTTTTCAATCCTCTCTGGCCGCAGCTGTGGTGCTGGAGGATTGCTAATGTTGTAGCATTGTTTAAAAAAAGAGAACGGGATAGACCGAGTAATTACAGGCCAGTTAGCCTAACCTTGGTGGTGGGCAAATTGTTGGAAAAAAATTCTGAGGTACAGTATTAATCGTCACTATAAAAGCCACAGATTATTCGAGGACAGTCAGCATGGATTTGTTATGGGAAGGTCGTGTCTGACTAAGTTGATTCAATTCATTGAGGAGCTAACAAAGAGGTTTGATGAGGGTCGTGCATTTGATGCAGTCGACATGGATTTTAGCAAGGCTTTTGACAAGGTCCCACATGGCAGACTGGTCAGAAAAGTAAAAGCCCATGGGATCCAAGGGAAAATGGCAAGTTAGATCCAAAATTGGCTGAATGGCAGGAAGCAAAGGGTAATGTCGACAGATGTTTTTTGACTGAAAAGCTGTTTACACTGGGGTTCTGCAGGGCTCAGTATCAGGTCCCTTGCTTTTTATGGTGTACATCAACGATTTAAACTTCAATGTAGAGGGCATGGTTAAGAAGTTTGAAGATGATGCATTACTTCACACTTCTCAATTTTTGTATTTGGGGAGGGCTAACAAGGCAAGGGAATACAAAATAAATGGTAGAATACTGAGAAGTATAGAGAAACAGAGGGACCTTGGTGTGCATGTTCACAAATCCTTGAAAGTAGCAGGACAGGTAGATAAGGTGCTTAAGAAGGCATAAGGGATACTTTCCGTTATTAGCTAAGATATAGAATATAAGAGCAATGAGGTTATGCTTGAACTGCATAAAACACTAGTTGGGTCACAGCTAGAGTACTGGTCACCACATTACAGGAAAGATGTGACTGCACTAGGGAGGGTACAGATGAGATTTACAAGGCTGTTGCCAGGACTGGAGAATTTTAGCTGAGGAAAGATTAGATAAGCTGTAGTTGTTTTCTTTGGAACAGAGGAAGCTGAGGAGAGACTTGATTGAGGTGTATAAAATTGAGATTCCTAGATAGTGGTTAGGAAGGGCCTGTTTCCTTTAGCAGAGATGCCAATAACCAGGGGGCATAGATTTAAAGTAATTGGGGAAGGAATTGAGGAGAACTTTTTTGCCCTTGTGGGTTGGGGATCTGGAACTCACTGCCTGAAAGGGTGGTCGATGCAGAAATGCTCATCACATTTCTTCATCATCATCATAGGCAGTCCCTCGAAATCGAGGAAGATTTGCTTCCACTCTAAAAGTGAGTTCTCAGGTGACTGTACAGTCCAATGCGGGAATTACAGTCTCTAACAGGTGGGGCAGACGGTGGTGAAAGGAAAGGGTGGGTGGGGAGTCTGGTTTGCCGCACGCTCTTTCTGCTGTCTGTGTTTGGTTTCTGCATGCTCTCGGCGATGAGACTCGAGGTGCTCAGCGCCCTCCTGGATGCTCTTCCTCCGATGAGGGCGGTCTTGGGCCAGGGATTCCCAGGTGCCGGAGGGGATGTTGCACTTTATCATGGAGGCTTTGAGGGTGTCCTTGAAACGTTTCCTCTGCCCACCTGTGGCTCACTTGCCGTGTAGGAGTTCCGAGTAGAGCGCTTGGAGAGTATCGTGTTGGGCATGCGGAGGATGTGGCCTGCCCAAAGGAGCTGGTCGAGTGGTTAGTGCTTCGATGCTGGGGATGTTGGCCTGAGCGAGAGCACTGACGTTGGTGTGTCTATTCTCCCAGTGGATTTGCAGGATCTTGCGGAGGCAGCGCTGGTGGTACTTCTCCGGCGCTTTGGGGTGTCTACTGTATATAGTCCACATCTCTGAGCCATATAGGAGGGCGGGAATCACTACTGCTCTGTAGGGAGGGGAGGTGGTGGTGGGGAGGGGAGGTGGTGGTGGGGAGGGGAGGTGGTGGTGGGGAGGGGAGGTGGTGGTGGGGAGGGGAGGGGAGGGAAGGGGGGAGGGGGGTGGGGTGGGGGGGGGCCGCCCACCCGGCATCTTGCTGGGGACGGGACCCGCCCGAAGTCTTCAGCGGCCTGGCCAGGCATCTGCGTCGTTGGTGGGGCCCGCCCGCCCGGCATTTTGCTGGGGTCGGGCCACGCCTGAAGTCTTCGGCCCGGCTTCCTCTCGTCGGCGGGGCCCATTCAGCCTCCCCCTTCCGCCCCCTCCCCTGTCAGAAACACAGAGAGACACACTGACAGAGGCAGAGACACACACTGGGGGGGGGGGGGCGGCGACCCAGCACGCTGTTGGAGGGCTCCCGGTGTTGCAGTCGGTGAGTAGAAACTTAATTTTTTATTTAGGTTTTTTACATTTTTTTTAAATTAATTTTTTGATTGATTTATTGGTTTATTGATTTATTATTGATGATGGCTCTTTATTTGTAAAAGTGAAATGGTTAATGTTTGTAAAGTTCCCTTCTCCCCCGCCCATCTTTCGTTCCCTACGCCTGATTTATAAATGTAGGCAAGGTTTTTCTGAGCGTACAAAAATCTACATTTGCTTCATTCTAAGTTAGTTTGGAGTAAGGTTTCGCTGCCTAAACTTGCAAAACAGGTGTAAATGGCTGGACACGCTCCCTTTTGGAAAAAAATCTGTTCTAAAATGGAACTATTCTAACTCACTAGAACTGGAGCAAACTAAATGCCAAGAATTGCAATTTCTAAGATGCTCTATTCTAAACTAGTTACTCCAAAAAAATAGGAGCAACTCAAGCCAAAACTTGAGCCCCAAGAGCTGGAAAGTGGGATTAGGCTGGGTAGCTTTTTCAACCGGCGCATACAAGATGGTCTAATGACCTCCTTCTGTGCTGTAAATTTCTATGATTCTGAACTTTACAACCCATAACACCAAAGTTGGTTTGTGATAACGAGCTGATTGTTGTATTTTCATGTCTTTTCGGATATTTATTTTTATGTATGTGAATATATACATTTATTGCTTGCGCTGAGTTAAACGGTGATAGTTTTGGTGGGCCGCCTTGAACTGCTACACTTCGATTGGTGATGCTTCTCCCACAATGTTGTTGGGTAAGGAATTTCAGGATATTGACCTAGCAATGACGAAGGAATGGAAATGGATATCCCGGTCAAATTTAATAACACTCTTCCAGTTAGAGCATATAACCTTGGGTACATAACAATACAAAAACTTATATTCATCATTGACCAGAGTGTGTTTCAGTAAAGTCTGCTTGGCCAAGAGCCGGTCAGGGATCATCCCAGAATCCGTGTGTCCCAAGTGGATGCACAGGTTGACATTTAACTCAGTGTGAGCAATAAATGTGTATATATGTATACTTTTGCTGGTTCTCGCATATCCTTGTGTGTTAACAACAATTTGCATTCATAAAGCACTCCTGGTGTAAAAGAATACCTCAGAGCAATTCATAAAGAGGAGAGAAGGCGGGTGAAGCTAATCGCATAATCGAAGAGGTAGGTTTCAGGAGATGTTTGAAAGTAGGGCGAGCTATCGGGGACCAAGTGGTTTAGAAAGCAAATTCCAGTCGTCAGAGATATAGGGCCCAAGTTTCCGCCCCCTGTAAAAACGAAGCACCTCCATAAGGTGCGTCAACTTTCTAGAATAAAAAGGGCGCAGAAAAATTACCATCTAATTCTCCGAGCTCCTCAGAACGTCTTCGGCCTAAGCGTAGCGCAGCACAAGAGGTGGGGGGGCGGAGCAAAGTCCCGGCGCTGAAAACAGTGCCGGGACCCCTGTATATGCGTGCTAGAATGTGCGCGCATGTGCAATTGCTCCTCACAGCCCGACGCTCTGCAGGCCCGCTACCGCGTTGTATGAATCGAACTGAGAAATAGTTTTCATTTTCTTAAGCTGGTATAAGCTCATCATTACAGTTAAATCTCTGGTACTGACTCTGGTAAGTGTTTGGGTGAGTTTATCTGATGGCGCTGTATTTGTGATATTTTAAATATTTCACAGCTGGTTATTATTTTACTGTAAAATCTTGTAATTAAAAGGCTGACTATAATGACTTGTGTGTGAGAATATTTTTTACTGTAGAATCGTCTGACCCATCTGAATGTTGTCTATGGGTGGGTGCTGAGGAGAAGAGTGAATGTAATTGAGTTTGTGTAAAGTCAGGTACTGTGCCTCTGAAATTGTGTCGGGTGCAAAAATTCCTGGTTGTTGCAGTGTGCGAGTTCTTTATGCTGTGTCACAGACTGCTAGATTGAAGGATTCATGATCATACTTCAATTAGTCTGTCTGGCAAGAGATAGTAGAAGCATTCTTGCATACCTCCTAGCAGCCAGATTAAGAGCAGCATGGGGTTATTTATCAGCCCCTTTGATTAAAAGTTGTATGGTTGGGGGAAACAAACAGGAAAAAAAACTGCCCTTCAATTGAAGAGTTCAAAATCAATCCAGACCGCATACTGGGTTACTAGTTCAGAGTTTAATACTACAGGGAAACTGTTGTAGTTTTCCTTATTTCTGCTGTATGCCAGTCGTTTATCTGAAAGCGAACACACCTCAGAATAAAGAGCAGTAACATTTTGGGTTTTACCAATATTTGCTGAGCAAAATTTGTTTTAAATTTTTTTAATATTTCGTATAGCCAAAGCAGCATTTTTGACAACATTAAATTTACTTTAAATTAAGTTACACTTTACAATGACAGTGACATATTTCACGTGGAGATGGATCTGCATTACGGCTTGTGTTCAAATCCCTCCATGGCCTCATCCCTCCCTATTTCTGTAACCTCCTCCAGCCCTGCAACCCTCCGAGATATCTGCACTCCTCCAATTCTGGCCTCCTTAACATCCCCAATTTTCATTGCATCCCACTTGACAGCCATGCCTTTAACTGCCAAGGCCCTAAGCTCTGTAGTTCCCTCCGTAAAACTCTATGCCTCCCCCCCCGTTCAGCTTCCGTACCCCCCCCCCCCCCCCCGTGTTCCGCCTTCTGTTCAGCCCAGCTCCCTCCCTGTTTAGCCCCTCCTCCCTCTGCGCCCCCCTCTCCCTGCACCCCTCACTGTCAGAAACAAAGAAAGGGAGGGAGGGAGGGAGAGACAGACAGGGACGGCGAGAGAGAGACAGGGACGGCGAGAGAGAGGCAGGGAGGGCGAGAGAGAGAGACGGGGAGGCAGGGAGGGTGAGAGAGAGACGGGGAGTCGTGGAGGGAGCGAGAAAGAAAGAGAGAGAGAGACGTCGGGGGGGAGAAAGAGAAACTGAGAGAGAGAGACGTCGGGGGAGAAAGAAAGAGAGAAAGAGACGTCGGGGGGGGAGAAAGAAAGAAAGAGAGAGAGAGAGCGAGAGAGAGACACGTCTGGGGGGAGAAAGAAAAAAGAGAGAGAGAGAGAGACGTCGGGGAGAAAGAAAGAAAGAGAGACACACGTCGGGGGAGAGAAAGAAAGAGGGGGAGAGAAAGAAAAGAGAGAGAGAGAGAGACGTCGGAGGAATAAGGAAAGAGAGAGAGACGTCGGGGGGGGTGGGGGCGGGAGAAAGAAAGAAAGAAAGAAAGAGAGAGAGAGACGTCGGGGGGGAGAAAGAAAGAAAGAGAGCGAGAGACACGTCGGGGGGAGAAAAAGAGAGAGCGAGAGAGACACGTCGGTGGGGGGAGAAAGAAAGAAAGAGAGAGAGAGAGACGTCGGGGGGAGAAAAAGAGAGAGCGAGAGAGACACGTCGGTGGGGGGAGAAAGAAAGAAAGAGAGAGAGAGAGAGGGACGATGGGGGGAGAAAGAAAGAGAGAGAGAGACGTCGGGGGGAGAAAGAAAGACATGGAGGACGAGAGAAAGACATGGAGGGCGAGAGAGAGAGACATGGAGGGCGAGAGAGAGAGAGCGAGAGAGAGAGACATGGAGGGCGAGAGAGAGAGAGAGAGAGACATGGAGGCGAGAGAGAGAGAGAGGACATGGAGGGGCGAGAGAAAGACATGGAGGGCGAGAGAGAGAGAGACATGGAGGGCGAGAGAGAGAGAAGAGACATGGAGGGCGAGAGAGAGAGAGAGACATGGAGGGCGAAAGAGAGAGAGAGAAATGGAGGGCGAGGGCAGAGAGAGAGAGACATGGAGGGCGGAGAGAGAGAGAGAGAGACATGGAGGGCGAGAGAGAGAGAGAGACATGGAGGGCGAGAGAGAGAGAGAGAGAGACATGGAGGGCGAGAGAGAGAGAGAGACATGGAGGGCGAGAGAGAGAGAGAGACATGGAGGGCGAGAGAGAGAGAGAGAGACATGGAGGGAGAGAGAGAGAGAGACATGGAGGGAGCGAGAGAGAGAGAGAGACATGGAGGGCGAGAGAGAGAGAGACATGGAGGGCGAGAGAGAGAGAGAGAGACATGGAGGGCGAGAGAGAGAGAGACATGGAGGGCGAGAGAGAGAGAGAGACATGGGAGGGCGAGAGAGAGAGAGACATGGAGGGCGAGGAGAGAGACATGGAGGGCAGAGAGAGAGAGAGACATGGAGGGCGAGAGAGAGAGAGAGACATGGAGGGCGAGAGAGAGAGAGAGACATGGAGGGCGAGAGAGAGAGAGAGACATGGAGGGAGAGAGAGAGAGAGAGACATGGAGGGCGAGAGCGAGAGAGAGAGACATGGAGGAGGGCGAGAGAGAGACATGGAGGGCGAAAGAGAGAGAGACATGGAGAGAGAGAGAGAGAGACATGGAGGGCGAGAGAGAGAGAGAGAGACATGGAGGGCGAGAGAGAGAGAGAGACATGGAGGGCGAGAGAGAGAGAGAGACATGGAGGGCGAGAGAGAGAGAGAGAGACATGGAGGGCGAGAGAGAGAGAGAGAGAGAGAGAGAGAGAGAGAGAGAGAGACATGGAGGGCGAGAGAGAGAGAGAGACATGGAGGGCGAGAGAGAGAGAGAGAGACATGGAGGGAGAGAGAGAGAGACATGGAGGGCGAGAGAGAGAGAGAGACATGGAGGGCGAGAGAGAGAGAGAGAGACATGGAGGGCGAGAGAGAGAGAGAGACATGGAGGGCGAGAGAGAGAGACATGGAGGGCGAGAGAGAGAGCGAGAGAGAGACATGGAGGGCGAGAGAGAGAGAGAGAGAGAGACATGGAGGGCGAGAGAGAGAGCGAGAGAGAGACATGGAGGGCGAGAGAGAGAGCGAGAGAGAGACATGGAGGGCGAGAGAGAGACATGGAGGGTGAGAGAGAGAGCGTGAGAGAGAGAGCGAGAGAGAGACATGGAGGGAGAGAGAGAGAGACATGGAGGGAGAGAGAGAGAGACATGGAGGGCGAGAGAGAGAGAGAGAGACATGGAGGGCGAGAGAGAGAGACATGGAGGGCGAGAGAGAGAGACATGGAGGGCGAGAGAGAGAGACATGGAGGGCGAGAGAGAGAGAGAGACATGGAGGGCGAGAGAGAGAGACATGGAGGGCGAGAGAGAGAGAGAGACATGGAGGGCGAGAGAGACATGGAGGGCGAGAGAGAGAGAGAGAGACATGGAGGGCGAGAGAGAGAGACATGGAGGGCGAGAGAGAGAGAGAGAGAGAGAGAGACATGGAGGGCGAGAGAGAGAGAGAGACATGGAGGGCGAGAGAGAGAGAGAGACATGGAGGGCGAGAGAGAGAGAGAGACATGGAGGGCGAGAGAGAGAGAGAGACATGGAGGGCGAGAGAGAGAGAGAGACATGGAGGGCGAGAGAGAGAGAGAGACATGGAGGGCGAGAGAGAGAGAGAGACATGGAGGGCGAGAGAGAGAGAGAGAGACATGGAGGGCGAGAGAGAGAGAGAGAGACATGGAGGGCGAGAGAGAGAGAGAGAGAGACATGGAGGGCGAGAGAGAGAGAGAGAGACATGGAGGGAGAGAGAGAGAGAGACATGGAGGGCGAGAGAGAGAGAGAGAGACATGGAGGGCGAGAGAGAGAGAGAGAGACATGGAGGGAGAGAGAGAGAGACATGGAGGGCGAGAGAGAGAGAGAGAGAGAGAGACATGGAGGGCGAGAGAGAGAGAGACATGGAGGGCGAGAGAGAGAGAGACATGGAGGGCGAGAGAGAGAGAGACATGGAGGGCGAGAGAGAGAGAGAGACATGGAGGGAGAGAGAGAAAGAGACATGGAGGGAGAGAGAGAGAGAGAGAGAGAGAGAGACATGGAGGGCGAGAGAGAGAGAGAGAGAGAGAGAGAGAGAGACATGGAGGGCGAGAGAGAGAGAGAGACATGGAGGGCGAGAGAGAGGGCGAGAGAGAGAGAGAGACATGGAGGGCGAGAGAGAGAGAGAGAGAGAGACATGGAGAGAGAGAGAGAGAGAGAGAGAGAGAGACATGGAGGGCGAGAGAGAGAGAGAGAGAGAGAGAGACATGGAGGGCGAGAGAGAGAGAGAGAGAGAGAGAGACATGGAGGGCGAGAGAGAGAGAGAGAGAGAGAGAGACATGGAGGGCGAGAGAGAGAGAGAGAGAGAGAGAGAGAGACATGGAGGGCGAGAGAGAGAGAGAGAGAGAGAGAGAGAGAGACATGGAGGGCGAGAGAGAGAGAGAGAGAGAGACATGGAGGGCGAGAGAGAGAGAGAGAGAGAGAGAGACATGGAGGGCGAGAGAGAGAGAGAGAGAAATGGAGGGCGAGAGAGAGAGTGAGAGAGAGAGACATGGAGGGCGAGAGAGAGAGTGAGAGAGAGAGACATGGAGGGCGAGAGAGAGAGTGAGAGAGGGAGACATGGGGAGAGAGAGAGAGACATGGAGGGCTGGAGGGCGAGAGAGACATGGAGGGCGAGAGAGACATGGAGGGCGAGAGAGAGAGAGACATGGAGGGCGAGAGAGAGAGAGAGACATGGAGGGCGAGAGAGAGAGAGAGAGACATGGAGGGCGAGAGAGAGAGAGAGAGAGAGACATGGAGGGAGAGAGAGAGAGAGACATGGAGGGAGAGAGAGAGAGAGACATGGAGGACGAGAGAGAGAGAGACAGAGACATGGAGGACGAGAGAGAGAGAGAGTGAGAGAGACATGGAGGACGAGAGAGAGAGTGAGAGAGACATGGAGGACGAGAGAGAGAGAGAGAGAGACACACATGGAGGACGAGAGAGACATGGAGGACGAGAGAGAGAGAGAGAGACATGGAGGACGAGAGAGAGAGAGACACATGGAGGACGAGAGAGAGAGAGACACATGGAGGACGAGAGAGAGAGAGACACATGGAGGACGAGAGAGAGAGAGACACATGGAGGACGAGAGAGAGAGAGACACATGGAGGACGAGAGAGAGAGAGACACATGGAGGACGAGAGAGAGAGAGACATGGAGGACGCGAGAGAGAGAGAGAGAGAGACATGGAGGACGAGAGAGAGAGAGAGACATGGAGAACGAGAGAGAGAGAGAGAGACATGGAGGACGAGAGAGAGAGAGAGAGAGACATGGAGGACGAGAGAGAGAGAGAGAGAGAGAGAGAGAAAGACATGGAGAGAGAGACATGGAGGACGAGAGAGAGAGAGAGAGAGAGAGAGACATAGGAGGACGAGAGAGAGAGAGAGAGAGAGAGAGAGACATAGGAGGACGAGAGAGAGAGAGAGAGAGAGAGAGACATGGAAGAGGACGAGAGAGAGAGACATGGAAGAGGACGAGAGAGAGAGACATGGAAGAGGACGAGAGAGAGGGACATGGAAGAGGACGAGAGAGAGAGACATGGAAGAGGACGAGAGAGAGAGACATGGAAGAGGACGAGAGAGAGAGACATGGAAGAGGACGAGAGAGAGAGACATGGAAGAGGACGAGAGAGAGAGACATGGAAGAGGACGAGAGAGAGAGACATGGAAGAGGACGAGAGAGAGAGACATGGAAGAGGACGAGAGAGAGAGACATGGAAGAGGACGAGAGAGAGAGACATGGAAGAGGACGAGAGAGAGAGACATGGAAGAGGACGAGAGAGAGAGACATGGAAGAGGACGAGAGAGAGAGACATGGAAGAGGACGAGAGAGAGAGACATGGAAGAGGACGAGAGAGAGAGACATGGAAGAGGACGAGAGAGAGAGACATGGAAGAGGACGAGAGAGAGAGACATGGAAGAGGACGAGAGAGAGAGACATGGAAGAGGACGAGAGAGAGAGACATGGAAGAGGACGAGAGAGAGAGACATGGAAGAGGACGAGAGAGAGAGACATGGAAGAGGAAGAGACGAGAGAGAGAGACATGGAAGAGGACGAGAGAGAGAGACATGGAAGAGGACGAGAGAGAGAGACATGGAAGAGGACGAGAGAGAGAGACATGGAAGAGGACGAGAGAGAGAGACATGGAAGAGGACGAGAGAGAGAGACATGGAAGAGGACGAGAGAGAGAGACATGGAAGAGGACGAGAGAGAGAGACATGGAAGAGGACGAGAGAGAGAGACATGGAAGAGGACGAGAGAGAGAGACATGGAAGAGGACGAGAGAGAGAGACATGGAAGAGGACGAGAGAGAGAGACATGGAAGAGGACGAGAGAGAGAGAGACATGGAAGAGGACGAGAGAGAGAGAGACATGGAAGAGGACGAGAGAGAGAGACATGGAAGAGGACGAGAGAGAGAGACATGGAAGAGGACGAGAGAGAGAGACATGGAAGACGAGAGAGAGAGAGAGACATGGCGGACGAGAGAGAGAGAGAGAGAGACATGGCGGACGAGAGAGAGAGAGAGAGAGAGGCATGGAGGACGAGAGAGAGAGAGAGAGAGAGAGAGAGACATGGAGAACGAGAGAGAGAGAGAGAGAGAGACATGGAGGACAAGAGAGAGAGAGAGAGAGACATGGAGGACAAAGAGAGAGAGAGAGAGAGAGAGAGGCATGGAGGACAAAGAGAGAGAGAGAGACATGGAGGGCGAGAGCGAGAGAGACATGGAGGGCGAGAGCGAGAGAGACATGGAGGGCGAGAGCGAGAGAGACATGGAGGGCGAGAGCGAGAGAGACATGGAGGGCGAGAGCGAGAGAGACATGGAGGGCGAGAGCGAGAGAGACATGGAGGGCGAGAGCGAGAGAGACATGGAGGGCGAGAGCGAGAGAGACATGGAGGGCGAGAGCGAGAGAGACATGGAGGGCGAGAGCGAGAGAGACATGGAGGGCGAGAGCGAGAGAGACATGGAGGGCGAGAGCGAGAGAGACATGGCGAGAGCGAGGAGAGAGACATGGAGGGGCGGAGGGTGGGAGGGAGAGCGAGCGAGACAATGGAGGGCGAGAGAGAGAGAGAGGGAGAGAGGAGACATGGAGGGCGAGAGCGAGAGAGACATGGGAGGGCGAGAGCGAGAGAGACATGGAGGGCGAGAGCGAGAGAGACATGGAGGGCGAGCGAGAGAGAGCGGAGAGAGACATGGAGGGCGAGAGCGAGAGAGACATGGAGGGCGAGAGCGAGAGAGACATGGAGGGCGAGAGCGAGAGAGACATGGAGGGCGAGAGCGAGAGAGACATGGAGGGCGAGAGCGAGAGAGACATGGAGGGCGAGAGCGAGAGAGACATGGAGGGCGAGAGCGAGAGAGACATGGAGGGCGAGAGCGAGAGAGACATGGAGGGCGAGAGCGAGAGAGACATGGAGGGCGAGAGCGAGAGAGAGACATGGAGGGCGAGAGCGAGAGAGACATGGAGGGCGAGAGCAGAGAGAGACATGGAGGGCGAGAGCGAGAGAGACATGGAGGGCGAGAAGAGAGAGACATGGAGGGCGAGAGGAGAGAGAGAGACATGGAGGGCGAGAGAGAGAGAGAGAGAGAGAGACATGGAGGGCGAGAGAGAGAGAGAGAGAGAGAGATATGGAGGGCGAGAGAGAGAGAGAGAGAGAGAGAGACATGGAGGGCGAGAGAGAGAGAGAGAGAGAGAGACATGGAGGGCGAGAGAGAGAGAGAGAGAGAGAGAGAGAGACATGGAGGGCGAGAGAGAGCGAGAGAGACATGGAGGGCGAGAGAGAGCGAGAGAGACATGGAGGGCGAGAGAGAGCGAGAGAGACATGGAGGGCGAGAGAGAGCGAGAGAGACATGGAGGGCGAGAGAGAGCGAGAGAGACATGGAGGGCGAGAGCGAGAGAGACATGGAGGGCGAGAGCGAGAGAGACATGGAGGGCGAGAGCGAGAGAGACATGGAGGGCGAGAGCGAGAGAGACATGGAGGGCGAGAGCGAGAGAGACATGGAGGGCGAGAGAGAGAGAGAGACATGGAGGGCGAGAGCGAGAGAGACATGGAGGGCGAGAGACATGGAGGGCGAGAGCGAGAGAGACATGGAGGGCGAGAGACATGGAGGGCGAGAGAGAGAGAGAGAGACATGGAGGGCGAGAGAGAGAGAGAGAGAGAGAGAGAGACATGGAGGGCGAGAGAGAGACATGGAGGGCGAGAGAGAGACATGGAGGGCGAGAGCGAGCGAGACATGGAGGGCGAGAGCGAGCGAGACATGGAGGGCGAGAGCGAGCGAGACACATGGAGGGCGAGAGCGAGCGAGACACATGGAGGGCGAGAGCGAGCGAGACACATGGAGGGCGAGAGCGAGAGAGACACATGGAGGGCGAGAGCGAGAGAGACACATGGAGGGCGAGAGCGAGCGAGACACATGGAGGGCGAGAGCGAGAGAGACACATGGAGGGCGAGAGCGAGAGAGACACATGGAGGGCGAGAGCGAGAGAGACACATGGAGGGCGAGAGCGAGAGAGACACATGGAGGGCGAGAGCGAGAGAGACACATGGAGGGCGAGAGCGAGAGAGACACATGGAGGGCGAGAGCGAGAGAGACACATGGAGGGCGAGAGCGAGAGAGACACATGGAGGGCGAGAGCGAGAGAGACACATGGAGGGCGAGAGCGAGAGAGACACATGGAGGGCGAGAGCGAGAGAGACACATGGAGGGCGAGAGCGAGAGAGACACATGGAGGGCGAGAGCGAGAGAGACACATGGAGGGCGAGAGAGAGAGCGAGAGAGACACATGGAGGGAGGGAGAGAGAGAGAGACACATGGAGGGAGGGAGAGAGAGAGAGAGAGAGAGAGAGAGAGATGGAGGGAGGGAGAGAGAGAGAGAGAGAGAGAGATGGAGGGAGAGGGAGAGAGAGAGAGAGAGAGAGAGATGGAGGGAGAGGAAGAGAAAGAGACAGAGAGAGAGAGAGAGAGATGGCGGGAGAGGAAGAGGGCGAGAGAGATGGAGGGCGAGAGAGATGGAGGGCGAGAGAGAGGGCGAGAGAGAGAGATGGAGGGCGAGAGAGAGACATGGAGGGCGAGAGAAAAAGAGAGAGAGACATGGAGGGCGAGAGAGAGACATGGAACGAGAGAGAGAGAAACACATGGAGGGCGAGAGAGAGAGAGAGAGACATGGAACGAGAGAGAGAGAAACACATGGAGGGCGAGAGAGAGAGAAACACATGGAGGACGAGAGAGCGAGAGAGAGAGAGAGAGATGGAATGATGGAGAGAGACATGGAGGAATGGAGAGAGAGAGAGAGAGAGAGACATGGAGGGCGAGAGAGAGAGACATGGAGGGAGAGAGAGAGACACATGGAAGCCGAGAGAGAGAGAGAAACACATGGAGGGCGAGTGAGAGAGAGAGAGACACATGGAGGGCGAGGGCGCGAGAGGGAGGGAGATGGAGGGCGCGAGAGGGAGGGAGCGAGGGCGCGGGAGGGAGTGGGGGGGAGAGAGAGAGGGCGACAGAAAGAGACAGAGAGAGAGAGACATGGAGGGAGAGAGAGAGAGACATGGAGGGAGAGGGAGAGACATGGAGAGAGGGAGAGGGAGAGACATGGAGAGAGGGAGAGAGAGAGACATGGAGGCAGGGAGGGGAGAGCGAGGGAGACAGGGAGGGGAGAGCGAGCGAGACGGAGGGGAGAGCGAGTGGTACTGGGAGGGCGAGAGAGAGACAGTCAGGGAGGGAGGGCGTGAGAGAGAGAGAGAGAGAGAGACAGACACAGTCAGGGATGGAGGGAGGGAGAGAGGGAGGGAGAGAGAGTGACAGAGACATGGAGGGAGGGAGGGAGACATGGAGGGAGGGAGACCTGGAGGGAGATGGGGAGAGAGACAGAGAGAGAGCGACATGGAGGGAGGGCGAGACATGGAGGGAGGGAGAGACATGGAGGGAGGGAGAGACAGACATGGAGGGAGGGAGGGAGGGAGAGAGACATGGAGGGAGGAAGAGAGAGACATGGATGGAGGGGGAGGGAGAGAGAGACATGGATGGAGGGGGAGGGAGAGAGAGAGAGACATGGATGGAGAGAGAGAGAGAGAGAGAGAGACGTGGAGGGATGGAGAGAGACATGGAGGGGGAGGGAGGGAGAGAGAGACATGGGGAGGGAGACATGGAGGGAGAGACAGACAGATAGGGAGGGAGAGACAGACAGGGAGAGAGGGAGAGGGGGAGAGAGAGAGAGAGAGAGAGAGAGAGAGACAGACGGAGAGACAGACAGACAGACGGAGGGAGGGAGGGAGAGAGATGGGTGGGGAGGCGGGGAGAGAGAGAGAGGCACTGACACTGACAGAAAACACCTTCCCTTCACATGAAGGTAGGACTTCTATTTTTTATTTGTTATTGATTGGTTGCTTATTACTTTGGTGCTTTAGGTGCAGGGTTCCTTCTATTTTTTTATTAATTAATTGCCTCTTACTTTTTGTGCTTCATTTAGTGCTTGGTACTTTAAACGTACTGCTTTGTTTAGTGCTTAGTGCTTTAAATGTACTTATGCTTCTTATTGTTGTGAAGGTGTTTAGTGCTTTGGAAAATCCTCTAACTTCCCTCTTTCTCCCCCCCCCCAGTTGATGTGGATGTGTCTGCCTCAGCTGGGAGCCTACACTTGCTTATTTATTTTTAAAAAAAGAAACAACTGTCCTCACTCAGCAGATATAAGACAAAATATCATCGCCAGAGGTTTTAGGCTATTTTAAGTGATGTGTTTAATGCTTTAGTCCTTTGTGTTTAATGCTTCCCACCCCGTCTCTGGCTGTGCCTGCACTGAACTTAACTCTAGGTAAGGTTTTTCAGAACTTACAAAAATGGACACTTACTCCATTCTAAGTTAGCTTGGAGTAATTTTTCGCTGCCTAAACTTGTAAAACCGGCCTAAGTGGCTGGACACACTCCCTTTTGGAAAAAAAAACTGAACTAAAACGAAACTAAACTAACTCACTAGAAATGGAGCAAACGAAATGCTGAGAATTGCGATTTCTAAGATACTCCAAAGTAAACTAGTTGCTCCAAAAAAATTGCTCTCTGACAGTGGAACTGTTTTTATTATTCAAAAATACCTACCAAGTTCCTTTAAAATGCACTATATAATACAATAATTGTGTGGTATGCAAGGAAAAGAGAATTGACTACACAGTTCTGCACGGTTAAGTTGAAAAATTACTATAAATGGAGGAAAGAGTAAGAATAGAAAATTGAAAGAGTAACAATAGAAAGTTGGAAGAATTACTCAGTGCAAAAATAGGAAATTATGCATGGATGTTTTTCAAATTAGAATATAGAATGTGGAATTTGCTACCACATGGAATAATTGAGGCGAATAGCATAGATGCATTTAAGGGGAAGCTAGATAAGCACATGAGGGAGAAAGGAATAGAATGATATGTTGATGGGGTTAACCATCAGATGAATACGGGTGGGAGGATGCTCATGTGAAGCACAAATACTGACATAGACCACTTGGGCCAAATGGTCTGTTTCTGTGCTGTAAATTCTATGTAAATTCACAATATTTGGAGCAGTTGCCAGAACCAAGTTTTAATTGGAGCTTAGTGCCTGTACTGTTCTCCCAAGGAAGTGTTGGTATTTTATTCCAAGACAGAACATTCCTGGTAATATTACAGAATGGGGCAAATCTATTACTGTCCATATTTAAAATCACAGAAAAACTGACAACTCAGGAAAAAAAATCGGCAATAAAGAATTGAACTTTATTATGTATTCCACTCTTTCAAGGTACTTCCATGACTTGAGTTAGCTTTTTGTGGCGAATTTAGTCCGTGTCTACGATGTCAGTACAGCGACTTCATGCCATGCCATTCAATACTTTTGAATGAAGAGCCAAATGCGAAATGCCACTTTCACGCAACTTACAGCAGCGCAGTGCATCACGGACAGAAACATTGAGATTTTTGTGTTTCACTGAGCATGTGCGATTGCCGGAGGCTTTGTGCATAAATAACGGTGAGCGCTGTTGGCCTCGCTTGTTATTTTTACCTCAAAATCCTGCCGATAGAGGCACTGGAGAAAGTGCAAAAAAGATTTACAAGGATGATACCAGGATTGAGGTTATACCTATCAAGAATGACTGAACAGCTGGGTCTCTTCTCTAGAAAAAAGAAGGCTGAGGGTTGACCTGATTGATGTCTTTATAATGACAAAGGAATTTGGTAGGGTAGCCGTAGAGAAAATAATTCCACTTGTGGGGAGTCCACACCGAGGGTCCATAAATATAAGATACCAATAAATCCAAAAGGGAATTGAGGAGAAACTGCTTTACCCAGAAAGTAATTAGAAAGTGAAACTTGCTACCACAAGGAGTAGTTGAGGGAGATAGCATAGATAAATCAAAATTCTGGCTTCATTTATATCTGACATCTGATCACAGAAAAGATCTCTGCAGGGGGCACTGTGGCGATATTTTCAGACCCATTTTTAAAACCTTTTCCTATATTTGTCAACAGTGGTTGGTTCTGAATTTCTTTTGTTCTTGTTTGCTGTTTCCTAAGGGGATGGTCCTTTTCCTGGAGTGATAGACCTTTTTGGAGACGAAGGTGGTTTGACTGAGTTCCGAGCCAGTTTTCTTGCAAGCCGAGGCTTTGCTGCTCTTGCTCTCCCCTACTTTGATTTTGAGGATCTACCAAGGGCCATGACAGATCTTCATTTAGAATACTTTGAAGAGGCTGTAAATTATCTACAGAAATATCCAAAGGTGAGTTCCACCCACACAATTGAAGCCTACAGAATTAATCTGTTGTGGAAAATGTATTTGCCTAATTGACACGTTTGTAATATTTCTTCATAAAATTACTGATAAACATTTGTTCTGTTCTTGGGATTTTTTTACTCTAGATATTTTGCCTCCTCATGGAGGTGAGCCCAGTTTCCTATGTTCTCAAGTCATTATACTTGTCTTGTGAGCTAGTTTAAATATTGTAGCGGCCTGGAATAATGAAGAGGGAATCCATTTTTAGATTACTTCTGTATCTGGTTCAATTTCTTACCTCCGCAGGATCCTCTTTGTCTTTAAAAGGCACCAAAATAACACTACACAATGTTATTTTAGGCTATAACAGTTAAGCAAGTTGATCAAGTAGCAATAGAACAAACCAATAATAAAGCAATATCATAAGATCTGAAATAGTTGGTACACTTTGCGAACTCCTCGTGTGGAAAACAAATTGCAAAACAATAATTACAATTACTTCTTTTATCTAGTTCATTTTAATATTATTGCCAACTACAAAAGTTGCCTGCCTAATCTAATGCTCTTTAGGTGTTCTAGTTAGATAACTAGGTTCAAGGATTTAGAAAGGAATCAGCTGAAAAAACTGAGCCAGACAGAATTAAATAATTGCCTGATCATTTCGGAAAGCTGCTAATCAAATATATATCTGAACAAATCACACAGCATGTTTGTATTTGAATTGAGTGACTAGGCTCTTCCCTCAAGAAACTGCCTAGAGACCAACCGACATGAATGGAGCTAAATTGGGAGACGATCTCTGTAATATAAACAAAATGCTGGAATTGCTTAGCAGGTCAGGCACCATATGTGAAGAGAGAAACAAAGTTAACATTTCATCGATGCCCTTTCATCAGAACTGGAAAACCTTAGAGATGTAACAGGTTTTAAGCCAGTACAGAGGGAGGAGGGGGAGGGGGAGGCGGAGGCGGAGGAGGAGGAGACCCGCTGCACCCGCCGGTATGGACGGACGTACCGTCTCGTAAGTGACGGATGGGTACTGAGGTATGAAGCTGTCCCAAGGCACGTCACAGTTGATGATTTATTCTGGAAGCGGAATCAGTGTTGTAATGTGAGGATCCACTATGTTGAAAAAGAAGCAGTGCCAAATTCTTTAGCAAATTAATTTGCCTTTGCCAGTAAGGTGAGGCTGGACATCACAGGAAGATAAGCTTCTCTGGCCTGCTTGTTTTTGAATTAAACAGAAGATTCCATTGGTCAGGACCCATTTGGGCTGGCGTTTCAAATGAAGGTGTTCAAATTAAGCAACACATTTTCAATGGGAAACATTTTGCACAATTTAAATTTGAATTAACAGATAATGCTACTAAACATTAACTTTGAATTAAGAGTAGAGTAGAAAAAATGCATTACAGCTATTCAAACACAGAAGGTTATAAATTGTACTGCTAATATGGCATTTCACTTCATCAGTCAATGTATTGCAATTTCTTGATGATGTCATTATTTTGGATTATTCCACTTTAAATGTGAAATTTAAGGCCTTGGTTTGTGTTTGGTGTCTCAATTTTCTCTTCCTCTGGTCTGGCATCTCACTTCCACTCGGTGCTGCTTCTTATCAGCTGCTCTCTTGCAATGCGTAATCTATAATAATAATAGTTTTTGTCTGACTTGGGGCGGGGCTGGGAGCATGTGGGAGACTGAGTGACAGTTGCACCAACCCATGGGCATTCAGGGCCCACCCGGCCTCGCAGCCAACCAGGGGGGAGCAATGGCACGAATTTTTAAAGTTTGATTGACGCTGGGTCTGCTCCAATGAGGAAGCAGCAGTGGATGTGACTGGGCCTGGGGGGGGCAGGGCCTCCCCGGGCATTGCTGCAGAGCTGAGGGGAGCATGTGGCGGGAGCGGCGGGTGAGAGAGCGAAAGAGAGGAAAGGGGTGGGTGGGAGAGAGAGGGAGGGAGGATATTGGCATTGAATCTATAGACGAAGATGATGATAACAGTCTAAACAAGTACAGTTGCAATAAAGAAATATATTGCGGGTCTCTGCTAATTATCAATATTGTTGCCCAATTGTGGCACAGTGCACAAGCATACTGCAACACCATGTCACCACAATATTATGATATATCAAAGTGTATGGGCACAGATATATATCCATAAGATAACCCAAATAAACAGCAGAATGATGTCACATTGCTAATGGTAACACAAGGAGGGTTACTTGATTTTGAGAATGAATGTTGCATTTCATGATGCTTCTTAGATTTGGGGAAACTAGGGCATCATTGAATGTTGCTTTTAATCCTTTCCAATGTGGGGTGAAGATTGATATGGAACTAAAATTCGCCATGTCACTTATTGACCAACGCAGATTCCATCGCAGATGGGAATGTTAGCTGTTTTATGCAGTGATACATACAGACTGAAGGAAACTGTACAGGATTTATGTTGATTTAATGCATCATGCTCTAATAGATTTTTAATTTTTATAGGTGAAGGGGCCTGGTATTGGAGTAGTAGGGTCTTCAAAAGGTGCGGATTTGGCTCTATCAATGGTCACATTTATACCGCAAGTGGTGGCATCCGTTTGTATCTCTGGCTGTAATGCAAACACTATATCTGATTTGCATTATAAAGGTATGCGACTCTCCAGCCTGTGTTTTGATATAGATCGAATCATTGTTTTGGAGTCAGGAATTCTAGATATGTCTGAAACTCTTAAAAACCCCAACACAAACCAAGGCAGCATCATCCCGTTAGAAAAAGCTGAGGGACATATCTTGTTTGTGGTCGGAGAAGAGGACAAGATTTGGAACAGCAAGCTCTTTGCTGAAGAAGCAATAAAAAGACTGAAAGAACATGGCAAAGACAACTATGAACTACTCAGTTACTCAGGAACTGGGCATCGTATTGAACCTCCATGTTCTCCATTTTGTGTTGCCATGATTGACCGGTTGTTTGGAACTCCAGTGCTGTTGGGAGGAGAGGCAATAAAACACTGCGCTGCTCAACAGGATTCTTGGCAAAAGATTCAAGACTTCTTACGTTTACATCTATGTTGAAGTGAATTACAAATTTAACAAGATTACTTTTTACATAACATGTTATTTGGTGTAATCAATTCTTCTGTAATAAATTGCACACTAATTACTTCATGTGAAGCACTGTGTGTACGGAGGACAATCCAAGACCTTCTGAAACTCGCACTCGTGACCATAAATAACATTACTGTTGGGGCACGGGGTGCTATTTTCCTTTAATAAAGCAGTGGTGTCAAAATATTTCTGCAGCAATACCTAGTAGTGTAGTTCACATTGCACTAAAGCTTGAAAACTGTTGATTGTAATTCTAAACCACTTGGTTTGTTTTCATGATGACACGTTTAATTTTCTTTTACAGAATTATATTAGTCTTCCTCTTTCCTCCCCTCTGCTCCTAAAAATGGTAACCCGTGTTGGGATTTGGTGTCATGGCTTCCAAATCGACATTCTTTATAAGTGACACTAGACGGTGAATGTTTGCTGCTGCCTTGATCATGTGGGGTGGGGGTGATGTGTAGGGAGGTCACACCTGAGCCTGGTCTTGTTCCTACCAAAAGTCTGCACAATACATTTTCCAGCAGAAATAGCTGGATAGATAACAGATGCTGCAACCAGGGTTCTTTTAGTTTTGTGTTTGTTCTGCTCTGCCTTCCATAACTCATGGACAGTAATAGTAATGTCCGCCCCCCCCCCCCCCCCCCTTTCCCTGTTGAGCTTAGGTAGCTTTGTACAAACCAGGAATAGAACGTGAACCTTGCGGAACTCTGCGACTCAGTACTGCACCAAGTGATGTATTGACCTGTTAAGCAAGCATCCCCTCAGTCAAACTGAAAAGTAATTTTAGAATATAAATACAATAGTGAATTGAAAAGCATTTGTTCATCTGGACTGCAGTTCCCAGTCATAGTTATTGTAGCCTTTGAACACTCCCTCGAGTGGAATTAAATCGTTAATGGGCGGTGGTTAGTGGATTGGATGATTTTCAGTTTCAAGAGTACTTCACATCACTCTACTCAGTGATGTGAGCTGAACCAAATGGTAGTAAATACAAAGGCAGTGATCAAGTTGAATTCGTATATTCAAATATGAGTGAGATAATGATCAGTATTGTGCCAAGGATTACTTGTTTGCACTAATGTTGCCAGCATTATTCTAGAATAAAAATGGCATTTAATTGTAATAGAACAAGTTGTTTTTATATGGAAAGTGTAATTAAAACCTGAATGTGTTTAGATTGAATGATGGAGTTATTAACAGGAAGTTTCTGTTGGAAGCACTTTCTCAGAAAAAAGATGTGTTTGCCATTCTGTGTTGGTAGACAAAAATGGCAATTAAAGAAACTGGAAATGAGTATCCCCACTTTCAGGCAATTAGCAAGAATCCTTCGTTAAGTTAGTAGACAGGATCAAAGTCTTTGTAGATGTTTGCAGACTAGACATTAAAATCAAATTACAAGCATATTCTAAGCCCATTTAATGTTTGGTTGTGAGGGAGGGATGTGTTTTTTGAATGTTCCTGTCATCTATTTTGAATAAATGCTTACATTTTAATCTAAATGGAAAATATTTACTGCCTTTGTTTTATTACTAGAAATATATAAAGTAATAAAATTTTTACATCTATATGCACTTCCTATTACAAAACTTTTATTTCCTGTTGCCACATTTATAGAAACATAGAAAATAGGTGCAGGAATAGGCCATTCGGCCCTGCGAGCCTGCACCACCATTCAATAAGATCATGGCTGATCATTCACCTCAGTACCCCTTTCCTGCTTTCTCTCCATACCCCTTGATCCCTTTAGCCGTCAGGGCCATAACTAACTCCCTCTTGAATATATCTAACGAACTGGCTTCAACAACTCTCTGCGGTAGAGAATTCCACAGGTTAACAACTCTTGAGTGAAGAAGTTTCTCCTCATCTCAGTCCTAAATGGCTTACCCCTTATCCTTAGACTGTGATCCCTGATTCTGGACTTCCCCAACATCGGGAACATTCTTCCTGCATCTAACCTGCCCAGTCCCCTCAGAATTTTATATGTTTCTATGAGATCCCCTCTCATTCTTCTAAACGCCAGTGAATACAGGCCCAGTTGATCCAGTCTCTCCTCCTATGTTAGTCCCATCATCCCGGGAATCAGTCTGGTGAACCTTCGCTGCACACCCTCAATAGCAAGAACGTCCTTCCTCAGATTAGGAGACCAAAACTGAACACAATATTCCAGGTGAGACCTCACCAAGGCCCTGTACAACTGTATTGAGACCTCCCTGCTCCTATACTCAAATCCCCTAGCTATGAAGGCCAACATGCCATTTGCCTTCACCCCTACTGTACCTGCATGCCAACTTTCAATGACTGATGTACCATGGCTCCCAGGTCTCATTGCACCTCCCCTTTTCCTAATCTGCCACCATTCAGATAATCTCCCTTCATGTTTTTGCCACCAAAGTGGATAACCTCACATTTATCGACATTATACTGTATCTGGCATGCATCCTCCTCACAGCTCACACTGCCACCCAGCTTAGTGTCATCTGCAAACTTGGAGATATTGCACTCAATTCCTTCATCTAAATCATTGATGTATATTGTAAATAGCTGGGGTCCCAGCCCTGAGGCACCCCACTAGTTACTGCCTGCCATTCTGAGAAGGACCCGTTTATCCCTACCCTCTGCTTCCTGTCTGCCAACCAGTTCTCTATCCACGTCAGTACATTACCCCCAATACCATGTGCTTTAATTTTGCACACTAATCTCTTGTGGGACCTTGTCAAAAGCTTTTTGAAAGTCCAAATACACCACACCCACTGGTTCTCCCTTGTCCCTACTCTACTCGTTACATCCTCAAAAAATTCTAGAAGATTTGTCAAGCATGATTTCCCTTTCATAAATCCATGCTGACTTGGACCGATTCTGTCACTGCTTTCCAAATGCGCTGCTATTTCATCTTTAATAATTAATTCCAACATTTTCCCCACTACTGATGTCAGGCTAACCGGTCTATAATTACCCGCTTTCTCTCTCCTTTTTTTTTAAAAGTGATGTTACATTCGCTACCCTCCAGTCCAAAGGAACTGATCCAAAGTCGATAGATGGAAAATGATCACCAATACATCCACTATTTCTAGGGCCACTTCCTTAAGTACTCTGGGATGCAGACTATCAGGCCCTGGGGATTTATCGGCCTTCAATCCCATCAATTTCCCTGACACAATTTCCTGACTAATAAGGATTTCCTTCAGTTCCTCCTTGCTGGACCCTCGGTCCCCTAGTTTTTCCGGAAAGACATATTTGTATCAACCTTTTCCATGGTAAGTTCCCATGGTCCCATTTATGATGAACACTGCTTATGTAAAGCTGTGATGTGAAAATTATAGAATCATGGAATGGTTTCAGCATAGAAGGAGGCTATTTGGCTCATCGTGCCCTTGCCAGGTCTCTGCAAGAGCGCTTCAGTTAGACCCACTCCCCTGCACTTTCCCCATGGCCCTGCAATTTTTTTTCCTTCAGGTACTTATCCAGTTCCTTTTTGAAAGCCCCGATTGTATCTGCCTCCAACCACCCTTTCAGGCAGTGCATTCCAGATCCTAACCATTTGCTGCGTAAAATAGTTTTCCTTCATATCGCTATTGGTTCTTTTGCCAATCACCTTAAATCTGTATCCTCTGGTTCGCGACCCTTCCGCCAATGGGAACAGTTTCTCTATCTACTCTAGAGGGAGAGAGGTCCAATCTTCTGGATCCATGCTAACTGCTGTTAACTAAGTTATTATTGTATAGATAATCTGTTTACACCCGATATCGATTTCATTATTTTACATGGGATTGAAGTAAGGCTAATGGGACTGTAATTGCCCAAGTCTGATTTGTCAACCTCTATTGATACTTCTTCATTGTCGAAATTGGAGCTAGACCATTCAAGGGTGATGTCAGGAAGAATTTCTTCTCACACAGAGCAATGGAAGTCTGGAATTCTCTTCCCCAATAAGCTGCTGAGGCTGGAGGTCAATTGAAAATTTCAAAACTGAGATTGATAGATTTTTGTTAGGCAAGGATATTAAGGGATATTAAATCACAACGGATAATTGGAGTTAAGTCAGCCATGATCTAATTCAATGGAGGAACAGGCTTGAGGGGATAAATCACCTACTAATGTTCCTATGTAACAGTGACTCCCTCATAATGAGTATGAGCGTTCCACAAATCTCATCCCCAGTCTCTCCGCACTCTGGGATAAATACCACTTATAATGGAGATTATGAGCTAGAAATTCCATTTTTGGTCATAGTGGTATTTTTCCTCCAAAAATACCGCTATGACTCCGAGACCTAACATTCAGCAGAAAATGCGATCAGCGGTAAAAATCGGCGTTGCACGGGGATTCGTGGCCCAAACCACGAATTTTCTGCAACTTTTCTCCGAGGCCGTTACCGCTGCAAGTTGGAGGGGGGGAAAACATCAAAAATAAACATTCCAAAAAATAAAAAATCACAACACATTCACAAGACCCTTTTCTATCGAATCACTGCAAAATAATTAAAAAATAAAAAATGAAACTTACCTTTTTTGCAGGTCTTCATACGCTTTTCAAGAGCTGCAATGCAGGTTTTTCCCGTGAGTTTTTTTCATCCTATCTTTGAGTGTGCTGCGAGCCAAATATCTGGCGAATGCGCTATTTCATATCTTGCATGCCGGCAGTCCGCTCCACAGCGGTACTTAAAAACCGCTGGCACAAGACCTCAGCGAATTTCGCGGTTCATTGTTTTCCACCAAAACGGCGAAATATTGCCGAAAAATCCAGCGCAAGGTTGGGGAATTTCCAGCCCTTATTGTTTTTAAGCCCTTTTAGCTAAAGTCTTCCATCACAGAGTCATTAATTTTGCCTGGGACGACTGTTTTGGGAGGGCATATTGCTTGGGTCTTCCTTTGTGAATACTTGGAGTAAGTATTCATTCGGAATCTTTACTATCCTGTACTCATCCTCCATTTGCTCCTTGTATGGTCCTCGCCATCTCTCTGACTGCCCTCTACTATTGAAACAATTTCTTGCTGTTATACTTTGCATCTACAACTACATTTTTGTCAATTTTAAATATATATTTTTTTCATTTAGTTTAATATTTATCTCCTCCACGACTTTCTTTTCCTCAGCACTGCTTCCAGTCCTTCATCTCGTTCACTCGCCTGCTTACAGGCCCTCCCGATGGAGTTCAAACCTCCTCCCCCAAGTCAGTCGTTTTCACAGGTCTGTTGGCCTGAACAACCCGCTCCCAGGAGCAGATTAACCATGGGGCGGATGGGGCTGCAGCCCCAGGCACACCAAAGAACATAGGCCCGCTAAATAAATGTAGGAAACAAAAATATACGGCCTCTCAAATAGGCTGAATAGAATAAGAGAGGAACTATGTATAGGAATCTAGTAATGCAATGTTACCAGAACCAGAATATATACCTACTTGATACAGAATATATGTTTTCATTGTTGAATATACTGGCCTATGTTTTCATAGTCAGAATCATATATGTAATGTAATGAACATGAACAAACATAACTATAGGCCCACTTGGATCAGTTTGCCCCAGGCCTATCAGGCTCTTAATCCAGCCCTGCCTGCTCCTGCTTCTGCCTCTGCTTTTTTGGTCCACTGACACGATCTCAGCTGTCTGCGGCTCCATTCCATGCCTCTCTGCTGCATTTTACAGACCATCTAACCCGTCTCTGCCAGCCGACTCCATTCCCGTTCGTGATCCTGGTTCTGCCCTGCCAGTTATATCCTACCTAATGTGCAATTGTTCCCTGGCTTTGCCCTGCTACGTAATTAATTAATTCACTGCTTCTCCCTATCAGTGAAAGATAAATATAGACATTTATTCAAATTTATTTTCTTGCAGACTCGGGTGCTTGCCACACTGTCCGATCATTTTTATTTTCATGCCACCATCTCCTCCTCTGCCCTACCTGCGGCCTTCCTCTTTGACCCTGCAACCCTTCAAGTTTTTCTTTGGACAATCCTGGCTCTGTTGTCATCTCACTGCTGTCCTCTATGGGCCTTCACATCCAGTTACAATTCTCCTAGAGTGAGCATAGGGGAGTCAGAAGGCAGGAAGTTCGACAAATTAGGACGAAGTGAGCCAGATGAATTGTGGAAAACAGCAATGGGAGCAGTTAGAATAAGCAAATAGTTCTTTGGGGCTGAAACAGACAACTGAGGCTTAACCAGCAGGTTAAGGTACAGAAATTATGGGGACTTATAATTCAAGAAAATGTAGTGGTTATGTTACTAGATTAATAATCCAGTGAATGTGACCACTTAAAGAAAAAAACAAGCTGGTATCAGTAAAAGTGACCATGAAGTTGTTGGATTTTCAAAACCCAACTGGTTCACTACGTCCTTTTGGAAAGTAAATATGACCTCCTTACCCGGTATGGTCTATATTTGACCCCACATCAACTTGACTGACTCTTAACTTCCCTCTGAAGTGGCCTAGCAAGTCACTCAGTTGTATCAAACATTTCCAAGGCAAAGAGGAATGAGCAGTATATACCGGCCTTGCCTATGATGCCCACGTCACAAGAACGGATAGAAGAAAAACTGCTCTGTTTTACAGATGCTACAAAGAATACCACACAGAATATGGGCAACAAGTGCCAGCCTCGCTAGCTTTGCAACAAACTGGGAAAAGCAGCTTTCATGATAGGCTGCTGGGGAATAGAATGATTAGAGGGCCATGCAAAGCAACAGAGCTTATTGAGTGTGAGTGATCAGAGTTCGTGGGATGGGGCCATGTACAGGAGCTGAGGAAGGAAATGCACATAAGGTGCTAATCTCATAGAACTGAGGTAAATGTCAGCCTGTTGGGGGTAATTGCCAGCAGACAGAAAACGATGACAGTGAGGAAGTGGTGGAATTTATGACAATGGAGCAACCAAGGGAGGTAAGGCATAACTGGAATTGGGGAGTGTCAATGCAGCATCAAGGGGATTATACAGAGGGTCACGAAGTGACCAAAAAGCAAATCACTGGCAAAGGCAATGGCACTGAGTGAACACTTGGAAACAGAAAAAGTAGAGGATGAGACATGGTGTGTGCATTGTGGAAGATCCAGTACAGAGATAGGAATGATGCTGTGTAGGAATAGTTAATTCACACATGCTATATGACGGGGGAAGCAAATGTTCAGCAATAAAGTTACAGCCCCACCCTCTTCACATTGCTTTCCTGCTGACCCTACTCTGGCTGGATCCTTCCAGCTCATCTCCAATACAAAAACTAGCCAAATCACTTGCCCAGACACTTCTCTCTTATCCACAACCCTAAAGCTAACCTCGCCACACCCAATCCTAACCTACTGCCCTGTCAAGATTCCTCTCCTCACAACCACCATCTTAAAGTGCAGCCTGTCACCACCTGCATGTCTCTTCCCCATCCAACTGGCACCCTGTCCCACAGTTGTAAAATAAAGCTTGTGACCCTCTCTACCTTCCTGCCCCCACACATCCCACCCCCAACACATCCCACCCCCAACACGACCCACCGCCAAAAAGACTTAAAGACGGAAACAGCAACAAATAAACTGAAAACAGAAAGATAAAAAAAACAGATGAGAAAGAAAAGAGAGACAGAAAAGCAGTGACACAAACTTGACACAGACATGTAAGACAGTGGTTCTCAAACTGGGGTCCAAGAGAAGGTATTAGGAGGTCCACTTCTCTCCCTTAACCTAGCCCACCGGGCCAAACTTTCTCTAAGGTTCACCACTGCCCTAGCCCTGAAACTCGCATCTTTTTCTAGTTGCTTTTCTATCTCACCTCAAGCCCTTTCCAAGCTCATCTTGTCCATGAGACCCACCTCCTGCTCCCTTAAACCTATTCTTCCTAAACTGCTGACCAAGCAACTTCCTTTTCTGGCTCCCATGTTAGTTGATATTGTTAATGGTTCTCTCTCCTCAGGTACTGTCTCCCTCTCCTTTACATCTGTCATCATCACCCCTCTCAAAAAAAGGACCACTCCATCCTTACTAACTACCACCCCATATCTCCAACTTCCCTTTCCTTTCTAAAGTCTTGAACGTGCTGTTGAATCACATCAATCAGATTTCCATTCCTACCCATAGTACCGAAACGACTCTTATCAGAATCATATGGCATTCTATGTGACTACGACAAAGGTAAACTATCCCTTCTCGACTTGTCTGCAGCCATTGACACGGTTGACCATCCTCATCCAATGCATTTACACTTTCGTCCAGCTGGGTGGGACTGCACTAGCCTGGTTCCATTCTTATCTATCCAGTTATATCCAGAGAATCACCTGCAACGGCTTCTCTTCCCTCTCCCGCACCATTACCTCTGGTGCTCGCCCAAGAATCTGCCCTTGGCCCCGATTCTATTTCTCATCTACATGCTGCCCTTCGACAACATCATCTGAAAACATAGCGTCAGTTTCCAAATGTGCGCTGATGACACCCAACTCTACCTCACCACCATCTCTCTCGACCACTCCACTCTCCCTAAATTGTCAGACTGCTTCTTGACATGCAGTACTGGATGAGCAGAGATTTCTTCCATCTGCCCCAGAATCTCTGTAAATGGTTCGGTGTAAAATTGTATTTGATAATTGTTCCTGTGAAGCATCTTAGGGCGTTTTACTACGTTAAAGCCGCTATATAAATTCAAATTGTTGTTGTTGTACAATATATAGCAGAAAAACAACCATGCTATAAACAGGTGTACTTAACAGCTGAAGCATTGATGAATTCTGTTAACTTCCCACTTTTTAGTGACTTGCTCATTTTGAACAGAACAGTATTGTGCATTAAAAACACAAAATGCCGGAAATTACTCAGCAGGTCAGGCAGAACCTTCGTCAACCTTCGTCAGTCTTGTGCATTTTTTGCTCAAGAGAGGTATCAAGATATTTACTGATGACGCAGGTAATTCGGCCCATCTTTGTTCATTCATTCAGAAAGACACAAAAATCCTCCCATTGAAGCAATTCACAGTCGTCACGAGTGCAGTTTATCCCAAATGATCCAGAAGTTATCATTTGTTTTGTAGCCTGCCATTGCAGATGCTACATTATATGATAAAAATGAAGCTTGTTTTAAGTTAACAGAAGTTCCTTTAATTAATCATTAGTTATAAGGTGTTTTTTAATTTTATAAAAATGGGGAAGGAAGAGAGAGTAGACCCTGAGGGCAGGAGATAGTGAGATAAAGGGAAAAGAGGAAAGAGACAGATGAGAGAAAGAAACTGAGAGGTAAAAAGACAGCGAGAGATAGGGGAGAGCAATTGACAGAGAGACGTGAGGGAGAGTGAATGGAAGGATGGGGAAGAAGAGAGAAACCAGAGGGGTTGGGGAATGAGACCAGAGGCAAGGGGATAAAGAAAAGGGAGCGAGACAAAGGGCAGGAAGGGAGCGAAGAGAAGGGTGGTTTTATTGAGTCTACAAGAACATAAGAAATAGGAGCAGGAGTAGGCCATTTGGCCCCTTGAGCCTACTCCACTATTCAAGATCGTGGCTGATTTGATCTTGGCCTCAACTCCATTTCCCTGCCCACTCCCGATAACCTTTGGCTCCCTTATCGTTCAAAAATCTGCTGATCTCCACCTTAAATATATTGAATACAGCTCCCTCATTTCCATTTTAAATGGACGACCCCTTATTTCTGAAACTATGCCCTCTAGTTGTAGATTCCCTCATGAGGGGAAACATCCTCTCTGCATCTGCCCTGTCAAGACCCCTCAGAATCTTATACATTTCAATAAAATCATCTAAACTCCAATGAGTCCAGCCTGCTCAACCTTTCTTCATAAGACAACCCCGTCATCTCAGGAACCAACCTCGTGAACCTTCTCTAAACTGCCTCCAATGTAAGTATATCCCTCCTTAAATAAGGAGACCAAAACTGTACAGAGAACTCCAGGTTTAGTCTCACCAAAGGCATGTACAGCTCTGACAGGACTTCCCTGCTTTTATACTCCACCCCCCTTGCAATAAAGGCCAAAATTCCATTTGTCTTCCTAATTACTTGCTGTACCTGAATGTTAACTTTAGTTTTTCATGTACAAGGACCACCAGGTCCCTCTACTGCAGCATTTTGTAATCTCTATTTAAATAACAATTAGCTTTTTTATTTTTCCTGCCAAAGTGGATAACCTCACACTTTCCCACATTATACTCCATCTGCCAAATGTTTGCCCACTCACTTAGCAGATTTGTGTCCTCCTCAGAACTTGCTTTCCCACCTATCTTTGTATCATCAGCAAACTTGGCTACATCACACTCGGCACCTTCATCCAAATCATTAATATAGATTGTAAATAGTTGGCACCCCACTAGTTACTGTTACCCATTTATCCTGATTCTCTGTTTTCTGTTAGTTAGCCAATCCTCTATCCATGCTAATATATTACCCCCAATCCCGTGAGCTCTTATCTTGTGCAGTAACCTTTTATGTGGCACCTTATCGAATGCCATCTGGAAATCCAAATACACCACATCTTCTATATCTACTAGTTCCCTTTTATCCACCCTGCTCCTTACATCCTCAAAGAACTCCAGAAAATTTGTCAAACATGATTTCCCTTTCATAAAACCATGTTGATTCTGCTTGATCGTATTATGATTTTCTAAATGTCCTGCTCCTACTTCCTTAATAATGGACTCCATTATTTTCCCAATGACAGATGTTAGGCTGACTGGTCTTTAGATTCCTGCTTTCTGTCTCCCTCCTTTCTTAAATAGGGGCGTTATATTTGCGGTTTTCCAATCCGCTGGGACTTCTCCAGAATCCAGGGAATTTTAGTAGATTACAACCAATGCATCCACTATCTCTGCAGCCAATTCTTTTAAGACCCTAGGATGCAGGCCATCGGGTCCAGGGGACTTGTCCACCTTTAGTTCCATTAGTTTGCCTAGTACTTTTTCTCTAGTGATAGTGATTATTTTAAGTTTCCCCCCCTCCCAATAGACCCTTGATTATCAATTGTTGGGATACTTTTAGTGTGTTCTATCGTGAAGACCGATATAAAATATTTGTTCAAAGTCGCTGCCATTTCCCTGTCTCCCATTATTAATTCCCCAGTCTCATCCTCTAAAGGATCAACATTTACTTTAGCTACTCCCTTTCATTTTATATACCTGTAGAAGCTCTTTCTGTCTGTTTTTATATTTCTTGCAAGTTTACTCTCATAAATGATCTTCTTTCTGTGACATAAGCAATTCCTGTAGGTAAGCCCACACGCCCAGTTAACTGAAGTGACTTTATATGTCAATATCCGGAACTGTAGCATTCCCCAAGGTCAATCAGAACACGCTTGATATTGTGGTTTGCTAATTGGGTATAACAGCATCCCTCCCATATATTTGGATAATGGAAGAATAATCCAGCGGTTCTCAAACTGGGTTCCATGCAGACTGGGTTCCATGGTAAAGAGCGGAGGGAGATGAAAAACCCCTAAAACACTCAGTAGTTGTGCAGTGAGTAGGTGGGTGATAGAGGGTGACACTGGAAGGATGCCATTGTTCCCAGCAGGAACCACCGACACAATGTTCCCATTCATTTAAAATACCGCGCATGTGCAGTTTTACCTATTTAAAAGCTGGTGAGGCGGCTGCGCAGGAGCTGCAGAGCGCTGCGCGGCTTGAAGGGAACATTGCACCAAGCCTAATTCCATTCCAGGAAGAACAGCGTGAAGTTGTGCGGTGGTGAAGTTCAACAGGCAAGTTGCTGAAGCTGTGGGGTTACATTTCAGCTGAACAGAAGATAAAAGTTTTCACATCAATGTTCCCTGGAGGTGATCGCGATTCCTGTTTCCATGGGAAGATGTTTTTGATTTTTCTCCCAAAACATACCATTGGTTGGCAGCTGCAGGGACTGCATTGCCTGGTGGCTGTGTTAGGTACCAGGTGAAGGGTGTTGATAACAGGTAGAACTTTTCCAAGTTTTTTGCAAAGCATTTTTAGATACAATATTATAGTTTTTGTAAAGACTGTTAGGGATTAAATAAAGCCACTAATGAGGTTTACAAACTAACTGCCAATTGGTTTATGTTTGAAAAAAATAGCAACTCATTATTTCTTACCAAATGTGATTTTTAAGAATGTGTCTCATGATTTATGAGACAGTGGGGTTGGCATTACTGGCTAACACTGAGCCACGTCTGACATCTGGGGTAGCATTAATGGGCCAAATGGCCTGTTTCTCTACAGAGACATTCTTCTTCTTCACCCCTATTGACGGAGAATTTCTAGCCTAAATCTGGTATGTGGTTCTCCAGCTTCTGGTCTGGTTTGTTTTTTCTGGTATAGTTAGATTGAGGAACCCTGCTACAAACTGTTGTTAAAGCAGGATCTATAAAATCTTGTAAATGGAGTTAGTAGCCAGAAAAAAAGAGGAATTCTAAAGTTTTGGAGGAAGGAGCAGGAATGGGATTATACTGGGTGGAAAAAAATTTGGTGCAGTATTGATGGGCTAGAGAGCCTGTTTCTCTGCAGAGACATCGGGCAGAATTTCCGATGTCCCGGGCTCGTACGAAGTTTCTACGGACCTGGGACAGCATCGGAAAAGCCAGTTTTCAGCACGCAATGCGCATGCGCTGAAAACCGTCTTTTCCGATCTGTCAAGCGGTGTAGCGAGATCGGGAGCAAGGATGCCAGATCGGGAGCGAGAACATTTGCACGGGCAAGATTGGGCTATTTACGCATATCTTGCCTGGCAAATGTCCTCAAAAATCTTGCACCTGAAAAAGCAGGCACATAGCCTACTTTTACAGGCGCAAGTGTTTTAAAACACATAAAAAGAATTGTAAAATAAAATTAAAGACACATAGTTTATTGTTAAAAACCCTCCTCACTACGGTAAGTTTATTTTTAAGCATAATTTTTAAAACTTTTTTAAAAATCAGGAAAATATTTTATTTTTATAAGACATAATAACTTTAATTTCAATTAATTTTAAATATGTATGGTCTGTTTTTTATTTTTTATTATTTTGTGTGATTGCTTTTGTTCCCATTAATAGCACTGGGAACTCAGTGCTATTAATGGGAACCTGTGAAATAATTATCTGATTGGCTGAGCAGTCACACATGACTGCATCTTCTGCGTTGGGATCCTCTGCACGGGAGCATGCTTCGCAGCGTGGGAGGAGAAGGCTTCCCCATCCAAAATCAGGGCGTCCTAGTGACGGAGAATTGGAGAGCTCTTTCTGGCCTAAATATGGCATGTGGGTCTCCAGCTTCTGGTCCGGCTGTTTTTTTTCATTGGATGCGTTTATTTTTACTAACTGATTAGCTCTCCATTATCACATGATCTATTGCTTATAGGTCCCTTTGGAGGATAAGCCACTCTGAAGTTCTTCTGGAATGTGTAAATGGAACCGCGCAGTCCAAGTTCTGATTTACTTTCCAATTTGTAATTCAATCCATTTTTATTTCAGAAGCAACAGAGGATAGATCTCCCCAAAAGCCACCAAGTTCCAGTCAAAGTCCCTTACCCCAGCACAAGTGCATCCCTCCCCCAGCTAAAAACTCTTACCCCAGCACATGTGCTGCCTCCCACAGCCGAATTCCCTTGCCCAGCGCAAGACCTTACCCCCGCCCCCCTCCTCCCATAGATGGGGCATTGTGTGCAGATTGTTAACAGGTTTATTGGGTATGAAGTGAATAGTGACTTCTGGATTTCATCCACCCCAACGATGTCCCTTATAACACTTGCACCAGGGGGTAGGAAGAACGTGATCCATTCCCTCTTCCCTCCAATTCCCCCCCAACCCCCACACATATCTATGTCTTTCTTCACCCCCCCCCCTCCCCCCGCTTTCTCAGGAGACATATGCGCAGAAGGGAGTTTTAGTACAAATACTTACTCCGTTTTTCATTTGTGTAAAATACAAATGACAATGAGATCTGCTGTGTTTTGTTGAGGGAGCGATGACTTATGAAAGCTCCAATTAAAACCTCAATCTTGCATCACTGTTTCCACTGCCCACAGCTGGGAAAGTCTGCGTGGTGCTCGGCCTGGAGGACAGAGCTGGCAACTTCCCCCTGCTGACAATGACACCAACCAGTTGTAAATAAATCGGGGAATCCTCAGGCTGCAAACACTGCGGGCCATCGATACCAATGCTGCAGTTGGGTTTTTTGTGTTCGGAATAACTCCATAAGACTATATTGTAAGCTCAAACTGTTGTGACCTTGGTCTCTTTATTGTAACTCCAGAATGAGGAGACAGCATGGTAGACTGCCTTTTATACCTGCTTGCCCAGGGTGTGCAGGTGACCCTTGGGTCTCCCACAGGTGCCCTCTCTGGTGACAGTCTTACACATTGGTAATGTTTACATACATAGCATCATTTCCCCCCCTCCCCAAAGTCTTAGATACAAGTTATTTACAAGTTGAGGCGATCCGGGGCTCTGCGTTCCCGGGTCGATCGCCTGAGTTGAAATCCTGGCATGGGTGAGTCAGTCGGATCATTGCTGCACTGCGGTGTGGCTGGTCTGATCGGGCTGTCGGGCATGGTGGGTTCATCCTCGTGGTTGACCGCGAGGTCGATTGTTGATTGGGTGTGTGTGGGTGGATCATTGAGGGTAATGTCCTCTTCAAACTGTTCTTGGTTGTCAGTGAACCACAGTTTGGTCTGATCCAAGTGCTTTCTGCACGTTTGTCCATTCAAAAGTTTGACAACAACACTCTATTCCCCTCCTTAGCTAACACAGTGCCAGAAACCCATTTGGGACCATGACCATAATTAAGAACAAACACAGGGTCATTAACCTCAATGTCATGCGATACAGCCGCGCGATTGTGGTACGCGTTATGCCGGTGACACCGGGTTTCTACATGATCACTGAGATCCGGGTGGACTAAGGAGAGCCTGGTTTTGAGTGCTCTCTCCATTAGCAATTCTGCAGGGGAACCCCGGTAAGCGAGTGGGGTCGCATGCGGTAGGTGAGCAGGATCTGAGATAACTGGGTCTGCAGGAACCGTCCGTCACGTGTTTCAAGCTCTGCTTGATGGTTTGGACTGCCCATTCCACTCGACCATTGGATGCGAGCTTAAATGGCACCGACCTGACATGCTTGATGCCATTGCGGGTCATGAGCTCATTGAATTCCGAGCTGGTGAAACACGGTCCATTGTCACTAACGAGGACGTCGGGCAAACCATGGGTGGCGAACATGGCCCGGAGGCTTTCAATGGTGGCAGTGGACGTACATGACAACATTATTATACATTCAATCCATTTAGAGTAAGCGTCCACTGCTACTAGGAACATTTTTCCTAGAAAGGGGCCAGTGAAATCTACGTGGATCCTGGACCATGGTTTGGAGGGCCATGACCGCAGACTCAGTGGGGCCTCCCTTGGTGCATTGCTGAACTGTGAGCAAGTGTTACATTGGTGTACGCATGACTCCAATTCTGAGTCAATGCCGGGCCTGCCTTCATCATGACTATGCCTGGGTGGGTACTGTGAAAGTCACCGATAAATGTTTCTGCCTTTTTTTGTAAAAACTACATGATTCCCCCATAGGAGACAGTCCGAATGCATGGACAATTCATCCTTGCGCCGGTGAAACTGCTTAATTTCGTGTTGCATTTCCACAGGAACCGCCGACCAGCTCCCAATGAGGACGCAGCTTTTTACTAGTGATAGCACAGGGTCTTGGCTGGTCCAGGTCCTGATCTGGTGAGCCGTGACGGGTGACCCCTCACTCTCAAAAGCATCCATTACAAGAAGCAAGTCTGCGGGTTGTGCCATTTCCACCCTGGTGGTGGGCAATGGTAATCGACTGAGGGCATCAGCACAGTTCTCAGAACCTCGTCTGTGGCAGATTACATTAGTGCCCATCTTTGGATGCAGGATGAAGCATTGGTGTTAATATCTTTGCTTTCTGAGAACAGCGAAATGAGCGGCTTGTGGTCGGTTTTGAGCTCGAACCGGAGTCCAAATAGGTATTCTTAACCCCGTATATGCATGCTAATGCTTCTTTCTCAACCATACTGTAGGCTCTTTCAATCTTAGGTAAGCTTCTGGACGCATATGCCACCAGTTGCAGTTTCATTGACACATTGGCTTGCCGTAAGACACAACCGACCCCGCACGAAGATGCATCACAAGCTAGTACTAAGCGTTTACACGGGTCACACAATACAAGTGACTTATTAGAACATAGCAGGTTTCTGGCCTTGTTAAAGGCTATCTCTTGAGATTTACCCCAAACCCAGTCATCACCCATGTATAGCAATAAATGCAAAGGCTCCAGCAAAGTGCTCAACCCCTGTAGAAAGTTAACAAAATAGTTGAGTCCCAGGAACGAGCGCAGCTCCATCACATTCTGTGGTCTGGGTGCATTCTTGATGGCCTCCGTCTTGGAGTCCGTGGGTCTGATGCCGTCCGCCGCAATCTTTCTCCCCAGAAATTCGACCTCTGTCGCCAGGAAAACATACTTGGAGCATTTCAGCCTGAGTCCCACTCTGTCCAGTCACTTTAGAATCTCTTCCAGGTTGTGCAAATGTTCGGTGGTGTTGCGGCCAGTGATCAAGATGTCATCTTGAAACACCACGGTGCACGGAACCGATTTCAGCAGACCCTCCATGTTCCTCTGAAAGATGGCCGCAGCCAAGCAAATCCCAAAGGGGCATCTGTGGTATATGAACAGTCCTTTGTGCATGTTGATGCACGTCAGTTTTTTCGAAGGTTCAGCCAGCTCCTGTGTCATGTAAGCAGAAGTTAGAGGTGAACAACTTCCCCCCTGCTAGTGTTGCGAACAGGTCATCCGCTTTGGGTAGTGGATACTGGTCCTGTAACGAGACTCGGGTGATCGTTACCTTATAGTCCCCGCAGATACAGACCATCCTGTTGCTTTTCAATACTGGAACAATTGGACTGACCCACTCATTGAACTCGACTGGCGATATGACACCCTCTCATTGAAGTCTGTCCGGCTCGATCTCGACTTTCTCTCGCATCATGTATGGAACCGCTGGGGCCTTCTGATAAACGAGTGGTGCATCAGGGACTAGATGGATCTGCACTTTGGTGCCTGTGAAGTTGCCGATGCCTGGCTCGAATAACGACGGGAATTTGTTTAGCATTTGGGCGCACGAGGCATCATCCACCGAAGACAGTGCTTTGATGTCGTCCCAGTTCCATCAGATCTTTCCTAGCCAGCTTCTGCTGAACAGCGGCATTGCCTGGTACAATCCATAGTGATAAATCATGCACAGCTCCATCGTACGATACCTTCACTGCCGCAATGCAATGACTGGTATGAGCTCTTTGGTGTAAGTGCGCAGCTTGGTGTGGATCAGGCTTAGTTTTGCCCCACAGTTTCTCAAAAGCCTTCTGGCTCATAATTGACTGACTCGTCCCCGTGCCCAATTCCATGGAAACTGGAATGCTGTTTAATTTGACATTTAACATTATCGGAGGGATTTTGGTGGTGAAGGTGTGTACCCCATACACTTCCTCTTCAGCCTCGGGTTACATAAGAACATAATAAGAACATAAGGGGGCAGACAAAAGGCAGGTAACTATAGGCCGGTTAGTTTAACATCTGTAGTGGGGAAAATGCTTGAAACTATCATTAAGGAAGAAATAGCGAGACATCTAGATAGGAATAGTGCAATCAGGCAGACGCAGCATGGATTCATGAAGGGGAAATCATGTTTAACTAATTTACTAGAATTCTTTGAGGATATAATGAGCATGGTGGATAGAGGTGTACCGATGGATGTGGTGTATTTAGATTTCCAAAAGGCATTCGATAAGGTGCCACACAAAAGGTTACTGCAGAAGATAGAGGTAAGCAGAGTCAGAGGAAATGTATTAGCATGGATAGAGAATTGGCTGGCGAACAGAAAGCAGAGAGTCGGGATAAATGGGTCCTTTTCGGGTTGGAAATCGGTGGTTAGTGATGTGCCACAGGGACCGGTGCTGGGACCACAACTGTTTACAATATACATAGATGACCTGGAAGAGGGGACAGAGTGTAGTGTAACAAAAATTGCCGATGACATTAAGATTAGTGGGAAAGCGGGTTGTGTAGAGGACATAGAGAGGCTGCAAAGAGATTTAGATAGGTTAAGTGAATGGGCTAAGGTTTGGCAGATGGAATACAATGTCGAAAAATGTGAGGTCATCCACCTTGGGAAAAAAAACAGTAAAAGGGAATATTATTTGAATGGGGAGAAATTACAACATGCTGAGGTGCAGAGGGACCTGGGGGTCTTTGTGCATGAATCCCAAAAAGTTAGTTTGCAGGTGCAGCAGGTAATCAGAAAGGCGAATGGAATGTTGGCCTTCATTGCGAGAGGGATGGAGTACAAAAGCAGGGAGGTCCTGCTGCAACTGTATAGGGTATTGGTAAGGCCGCACCTGGAGTACTGCGTGCAGTTTTGGTCACCTTACTTAAGGAAGGATATACTGGCTTTGGAGGGGGTACAGAGACGATTCACTAGGCTGATTCCGGAGATGAGGGGGTTACCTTATGCTGATAGATTGAGTAGACTGGGTCTTTGCTCGTTGGAGTTCAGAAGGATGAGGGGTGATCTTATCGAAACATTTAAAATCATGAAAGGGATAGACAAGATAGAGGCAGAGAGGTTGTTTCCACTGGTAGGGGAGACTAGGGGGCACAGCCTCAAAATACGGGGGAGCCAATTTAAAACCGAGTTGAGAAGGAATTTCTTCTCCCAGAGGGTTGTGAATCTGTGGAATTCTCTGCCCAAGGAAACAGTTGAGGCTAGCTCATTAAATGTTTTCAAGTCACAGATAGATAGATTTTTAACCAATAAGGGAATTAAGGGTTACGGGGGAAGGGCGGGTAAGTGGAGCTGAGTCCACGGCCAGATCAGCCATGGTCTTATTGAATGGCGGAGCAGGCTCGAGGGGCTAGATGGCCTACTCCTGTTCCTAATTCTTATGTTCTTATGACATTGATGGGCTCGATAATTACCCCCACAGCGCCAACATGGTGTTAATGGATTCGCATTCACGCCCCACGGCGGACTCTGAGTCATCCTAGGTCTGGCCTCTGCGGGCATGTAGGCCCTGCCATGTACAGTTCTGCCTGCTGAAGACGTTATTTTTATGCACAGTATTTGCCGGTGAGCTACGATGCTGCAATGATATCTGTTTAGTGTTATCATTCATGGACATGAAAGCCTGGGTTATCGTGATGGCGTTGCTCAGATCTCGGGATTCGGTAGACAGCAGTTTGCGAAGAATGACCTCGTGGCCGATTCCAAGCACAAAAAAGTCCGCAACACTTCCCCCAAAAATCGAGCACATACGCACGGTCCTGCAAGACGTCTTAGGTCGGCAACAAAGCTCGCCACGTCCTGGCCCTCGGACGATGGTTGTATAAAAGCGATACCTGGCCATCAAGATGCTCTCCTTCGGCTAGACGTGTTCTTGAAATCAGCGTGCACAACTTTTCATATGTCTTCTCCGTTGGTTTAGTCAGTGCTAGCAGATTTGTAATGCAGCCATATATCATGGACCTGCACATGGTGAGGAGAATCGCACTGCGCTTGACCGCGGTTTCTTCCTTATCCACGAAGTATTGGTCAAGACGCTCAATAAAGGCTTCCGAATCATCACCCTCACAAAATCTCTCAAGAATATCAACGACAGCCATAATCGCGTGAAAGTTCGTGATCTGTTACTCATCGCCAATTGTTCTGTTCAGAATAGCTCCACAAGACTGTATATTGTAAAGTCAAACTGTTGTGACATTGGTCTCTTTATTGTAACTCCAGAGTGAGAAACCAGCATGCTAGACTGCCTTTTATATGTGCTTGCCCAAGGTTTGCAGGATATCCCAGAGGTGCCCCCTCTGAAGGCAATTCTTAAACATTGGTAATGTTTACATACAGAACATCATCACTGGGACACTGGGACACTGAGACACGAGGACACTGAGACACGAGGACACTGAGACACGACGACACTGAGACACTGAGACACTTGGACACTGAGACACAGGGACACTGGGACACTGGGACACTAGGACACCGAGACACCGAGACACCGGGACACCGAGACACTAGGACACTGAGACACTTGGACACTAAGACACCGGGACATCGAGACACCGAGACACAGGGACACAGGGACACTGAGACACTGAGACACTGAGACACCGAGACACCGGGACACCGAGACACCGCGACACCACGACACCGCGACACCGGGACACCGAGACACTGTCACACTGAGACACAGGGACACTGGGACACTGGGACACTAGGACACCGAGACACTGAGACACAGGGACACAGGGACACTGGGACACTGAGACACTTGGACACTGAGACACTGAGACACTGAGACACTGAGACACAGGGACACTGGGACACTGAGACACTGAGACACTTGGACACTGAGACACTGAGACACTGAGACACTGAGACACAGGGACACTGGGACACTGAGACACTGAGACACTTGGACACTGAGACACTGAGACACTGAGACACAGGGACACTGGGACACTGAGACACTTGACACTGAGACACAGGGACACTAAGACACTAAGACACTGAGACATTTGGACACTGAGACACTGAGACACAGGGACACAGGGACACTGGGACACTGAGACACTTGGACACTGAGACACAGGGACACTAAGACACTAAGACACTGAGACATTTGGACACTGAGACACTGAGACACAGGGACACAGGGACACTGGGACACTGAGACACTGAGACACTTGGACACTGAGACACAGGGACACTGAGACACCGAGACACCGGGACACCGAGACACCGCGACACCGCGATACCGCGACACCGGGACACCGAGACACTGACACTGTGACACAGGGACACTGAGACATTAGGACACCGAGACACCGGGACACCGAGACACTTGGACACTGAGACACCGGGACACCGAGACACCGAGACACAGGGACACTGAGACACTGAGACACTGAGACACTGAGACACTTGGACACTGAGACACTAGGACACAGGGACACAGGGACACTGAGACATTAGGACACCGAGACACCGGGACACCGAGACACTTGGACACTGAGACACCGGGACACCGAGACACCGAGACACAGGGACACAGGGACACAGGGACACTGAGACACTGAGACACAGGGACACTGGGACACCGAGACACCGAGACACCGGGACACCGAGACACCGAAACACCGCGACACCGGGACACCGAGACACTGTCACACTGTGACACAGGGACAATGAGACACTGAGACAGTAGGACACTGAGACACTGAGACACAGGAACACAGGGACACAGGGACACTGAGACACTTGGACACTGAGACACTGAGACACTGAGACACAGGGACACAGGGACACTGGGACACTGAGACACTTGGACACTGAGACACTGAGACACTGAGACACAGGGACACTGGGACACTGAGACACTGAGACACTTGGACACTGAGACACAGGGACACTAAGACACTAAGACACTGAGACATTTGGACACTGAGACACTGAGACACAGGGACACAGGGACACTGGGACACTGAGACACTGAGACACTTGGACACTGAGACACAGGGACACTGAGACACTGAGACACTTGGACACTGAGACACTGAGACACTGAGACACATGGACACAGGGACACTGGGACACTGAGACACTTGGACACTGAGACACTGAGACACTGAGACACAGGGACACAGGGACACTGGGACACTGAGACACTGAGACACTTGGACACTGAGACACAGGGACACTAAGACACTAAGACACTGAGACACTTGGACACTGAGACACTGAGACACTTGGACACTGAGACACAGGGACACTGAGACACTTGGACACTTGGACACTGAGACACTAAGACACTAAGACACTGAGACACTTGGACACTGAGACACTGAGACACAGGGACACTGGGACACTGAGACACTGAGACACTTGGACACTGAGATACTGAGACACTGAGACACTTGGACACTGAGACACAGGGACACTGAGACACTGAGACACTTGGACACTGAGACACTGAGACACAGGGACACAGGGACACTGGGACACTGAGACACTTGGACACTGAGACACTGAGACACTGAGACACAGGGACACTAAGACACTAAGACACTGAGACACTTGAACACTGAGACACTGAGACACAGGGACACAGGGACACAGGGACACTGAGACACTGAGACACTTGGACACTGAGACACAGGGACACTGAGACACTGAGACACTGAGACACTTGGACACTGAGACACTGAGACACTTGGACACTGAGACACAGGGACACTGAGACACTTGGACACTTGGACACTGAGACACTGAGACACTTGGACACAGGGACACTGAGACACTTGGACACTGAGACACTGAGACACTGAGACACAGGGACACAGGGACACTGGGACACTGAGACACTGAGACACTTGGACACTGAGACACTGAGACACTGAGACACTGAGACACTTGGACACTGAGACACTGAGACACAGGGACACAGGGACACTGGGACACTGAGACACTTGGACACTGAGACACTGAGACACTGAGACACAGGGACACTAAGACACTAAGACACTGAGACACTTGAACACTGAGACACTGAGACACAGGGACACAGGGACACAGGGACACTGAGACACTGAGACACTTGGACACTGAGACACAGGGACACTGAGACACTGAGACACTGAGACACTTGGACACTGAGACACTGAGACACTTGGACACTGAGACACAGGGACACTGAGACACTTGGACACTTGGACACTGAGACACTGAGACACTTGGACACAGGGACACTGAGACACTTGGACACTGAGACACTGAGACACTGAGACACAGGGACACAGGGACACTGGGACACTGAGACACTGAGACACTTGGACACTGAGACACTGAGACACTGAGACACAGGGACACTGGGACACTGGGACACTGAGACACTGAGACACTTGGACACTGAGACACAGGGACACTGAGACACTTGGACACTGAGACACTGAGACACTTGGACACTGAGACACAGGGACACTGAGACACTTGGACACTGAGACACTGAGACACTTGGACACTGAGACACAGGGACACTGAGACACTGAGACACTGAGACACTGAGACACCGAGACACCGGGACACCGAGACACCGCGACACCGCGACACCGCGACACCGGGACACCGAGACACTGACACTGTGACACAGGGACACTGAGACACTGAGACACTGAGACACTGTGACACTGTGACACTGAGACACTGAGACACTGAGACACAGGGACACTGAGACACTGAGACACTGAGACACTTGGACACTGAGACACTAGGACACAGGGACACAGGGACACTGAGACATTAGGACACCGAGACACCGGGACACCGAGACACTTGGACACTGAGACACCGGGACACCGAGACACCGAGACACAGGGACACAGGGACACAGGGACACTGAGACACTGAGACACAGGGACACTGGGACACCGAGACACCGAGACACCGGGACACCGAGACACCGAAACACCGCGACACCGGGACACCGAGACACTGTCACACTGTGACACAGGGACAATGAGACACTGAGACAGTAGGACACTGAGACACTGAGACACAGGGACACAGGGACACTGGGACACTGAGACACTTGGACACTGAGACACTGAGACACTGAGACACTGAGACACAGGGACACTGGGACACTGAGACACTGAGACACTTGGACACTGAGACACTGAGACACTGAGACACTGAGACACAGGGACACTGGGACACTGAGACACTGAGACACTTGGACACTGAGACACTGAGACACTGAGACACAGGGACACTGGGACACTGAGACACTTGGACACTGAGACACAGGGACACTAAGACACTAAGACACTGAGACATTTGGACACTGAGACACTGAGACACAGGGACACAGGGACACTGGGACACTGAGACACTGAGACACTTGGACACTGAGAAACAGGGACACTGAGACACCGAGACACCGGGACACCGAGACACCGCGACACCGCGATACCGCGACACCGGGACACCGAGACACTGACACTGTGACACAGGGACACTGAGACATTAGGACACCGAGACACCGGGACACCGAGACACTTGGACACTGAGACACCGGGACACCGAGACACCGAGACACAGGGACACTGAGACACTGAGACACTGAGACACTTGGACACTGAGACACTAGGACACAGGGACACAGGGACACTGAGACATTAGGACACCGAGACACCGGGACACCGAGACACTTGGACACTGAGACACCGGGACACCGAGACACCGAGACACAGGGACACAGGGACACAGGGACACTGAGACACTGAGACACAGGGACACTGGGACACCGAGACACCGAGACTCCGGGACACCGAGACACCGAAACACCGCGACACCGGGACACCGAGACACTGTCACACTGTGACACAGGGACAATGAGACACTGAGACAGTAGGACACTGAGACACTGAGACACAGGGACACAGGGACACTGGGACACTGAGACACTTGGACACTGAGACACTGAGACACTGAGACACAGGGACACAGGGACACTGGGACACTGAGACACTCGGACACTGAGACACTGAGACACTGAGACACAGGGACACTGGGACACTGAGACACTGAGACACTTGGACACTGAGACACAGGGACACTGAGACACTGAGACACTTGGACACTGAGACACTGAGACACTGAGACACATGGACACAGGGACACTGGGACACTGAGACACTTGGACACTGAGACACAGAGACACTGAGACACAGGGACACAGGGACACTGGGACACTGAGACACTGAGACACTTGGACACTGAGACACAGGGACACTAAGACACTAAGACACTGAGACACTTGGACACTGAGACACTGAGACACTTGGACACTGAGACACAGGGACACTGAGACACTTGGACACTTGGACACTGAGACACTAAGACACTAAGACACTGAGACACTTGGACACTGAGACACTGAGACACAGGGACACTGGGACACTGAGACACTGAGACACTTGGACACTGAGATACTGAGACACTGAGACACTTGGACACTGAGACACAGGGACACTGAGACACTGAGACACTTGGACACTGAGACACTGAGACACAGGGACACAGGGACACTGGGACACTGAGACACTTGGACACTGAGACACTGAGACACTGAGACACAGGGACACTAAGACACTAAGACACTTGGACACTGAGACACAGGGACACTGAGACACTTGGACACTTGGACACTGAGACACTGAGACACTTGGACACAGGGACACTGAGACACTTGGACACTGAGACACTGAGACACTTGGACACTGAGACACTGAGACACTTGGACACTGAGACACAGGGACACTGAGACACTGAGACACTGAGACACTTGGACACTGAGACACTGAGACACTTGGACACTGAGACACAGGGACACTGAGACACTTGGACACTTGGACACTGAGACACTGAGACACTTGGACACAGGGACACTGAGACACTTGGACACTGAGACACTGAGACACTGAGACACAGGGACACAGGGACACTGGGACACTGAGACACTGAGACACTTGGACACTGAGACACTGAGACACTGAGACACAGGGACACTGGGACACTGGGACACTGAGACACTGAGACACTTGGACACTGAGACACAGGGACACTGAGACACTTGGACACTGAGACACTGAGACACTTGGACACTGAGACACAGGGACACTGGGACACTGGGACACTGAGACACTTGGACACTGAGACACTGAGACACTGAGACACAGGGACACAGGGACACTGAGACACTGAGACACTTGGACACTGAGACACTGAGACACTGAGACACAGGGACACTAAGACACTAAGACACTGAGACACTTGAACACTGAGACACTGAGACACAGGGACACAGGGACACTGAGACACTGAGACACTTGGACACTGAGACACAGGGACACTGAGACACTGAGACACTGAGACACTTGGACACTGAGACACTGAGACACTTGGACACTGAGACACAGGGACACTGAGACACTTGGACACTTGGACACTGAGACACTGAGACACTTGGACACAGGGACACTGAGACACTTGGACACTGAGACACTGAGACACTGAGACACAGGGACACAGGGACACTGGGACACTGAGACACTGAGACACAGGGACACTGGGACACTGGGACACTGAGACACTGAGACACTTGGACACTGAGACACAGGGACACTGAGACACTTGGACACTGAGACACTGAGACACTTGGACACTGAGACACTGAGACACAGGGACACTGGGACACTGGGACACTGAGACACTGAGACACTTGGACACTGAGACACAGGGACACTGAGACACTTGGACACTGAGACACTGAGACACTTGGACACTGAGACACAGGGACACTGGGACACTGGGACACTGAGACACTTGGACACTGAGACACTGAGACACTGAGACACAGGGACACTGGGACACTGAGACACTGAGACACTGAGACACTTGGACACAGGGACACAGGGACACTAAGACACTGAGACACTTGGACACTGAGACACTTGGACACTGAGACACTGAGGCACTGAGACACTTGGACACTGAGACACTGAGACACTGAGACACAGGGACACTGGGACACTGAGACACTGAGACACTGAGACACTTGGACACAGGGACACAGGGACACTAAGACACTGAGACACTTGGACACTGAGACACTTGGACACTGAGACACTGAGACACAGGGACACAGGGACACAGGGACTCTAAGACACTAAGACACTGAGACACTTGGACACTGAGACACTGAGACACAGGGACACTGGGACACTGGGACACTGAGACACTTGGACACTGAGACACTGAGACACTGAGACACAGGGACACAGGGACACTGAGACACTGAGACACTTGGACACTGAGACACAGGGACACAGGGACACTAAGACACTGAGACACTTGGACACTGAGACACTTGGACACTGAGACACTGAGACACTGAGACACAGGGACACAGGGACACTGGGACACTGAGACACTGAGACACTTGGACACTGAGACACAGGGACACAGGGACACTAAGACACTAAGACACTGAGACACTTGGACACTGAGACACTGAGACACTGAGACACTGAGACACAGGGACACTGAGACACTTGGACACTTGGACACTGAGACACTGAGACACTTGGACACAGGGACACTGAGACACTTGGACACTGAGACACTGAGACACTGAGACACAGGGACACAGGGACACTGGGACACTGAGACACTGAGACACTTGGACACTGAGACACTGAGACACTGAGACACTGGGACACTGGGACACTGAGACACTGAGACACTTGGACACTGAGACACAGGGACACTGAGACACTTGGACACTGAGACACTGAGACACTTGGACACTGAGACACAGGGACACTGGGACACTGGGACACTGAGACACTTGGACACTGAGACACTGAGACACTGAGACACAGGGACACAGGGACACTGAGACACTGAGACACTTGGACACTGAGACACTGAGACACTGAGACACAGGGACACTAAGACACTAAGACACTGAGACACTTGAACACTGAGACACTGAGACACAGGGACACAGGGACACTGAGACACTGAGACACTTGGACACTGAGACACAGGGACACTGAGACACTGAGACACTGAGACACTTGGACACTGAGACACTGAGACACTTGGACACTGAGACACAGGGACACTGAGACACTTGGACACTTGGACACTGAGACACTGAGACACTTGGACACAGGGACACTGAGACACTTGGACACTGAGACACTGAGACACTGAGACACAGGGACACAGGGACACTGGGACACTGAGACACTGAGACACAGGGACACTGGGACACTGGGACACTGAGACACTGAGACACTTGGACACTGAGACACAGGGACACTGAGACACTTGGACACTGAGACACTGAGACACTTGGACACTGAGACACTGAGACACTGAGACACAGGGACACTGGGAAACTGGGACACTGAGACACTGAGACACTTGGACACTGAGACACAGGGACACTGAGACACTTGGACACTGAGACACTGAGACACCTGGACACTGAGACACAGGGACACTGGGACACTGGGACACTGAGACACTTGGACACTGAGACACTGAGACACTGAGACACAGGGACACTGGGACACTGAGACACTGAGACACTGAGACACTTGGACACAGGGACACAGGGACACTAAGACACTGAGACACTTGGACACTGAGACACTTGGACACTGAGACACTGAGACACTGAGACACTTGGACACTGAGACACTGAGACACTGAGACACAGGGACACTGGGACACTGAGACACTGAGACACTGAGACACTTGGACACAGGGACACAGGGACACTAAGACACTGAGACACTTGGACACTGAGACACTTGGACACTGAGACACTGAGACACAGGGACACAGGGACACAGGGACTCTAAGACACTAAGACACTGAGACACTTGAACACTGAGACACTGAGACACAGGGACACTGGGACACTGGGACACTGAGACACTTGGACACTGAGACACTGAGACACTGAGACACAGGGACACAGGGACACTGAGACACTGAGACACTTGGACACTGAGACACAGGGACACAGGGACACTAAGACACTGAGACACTTGGACACTGAGACACTTGGACACTGAGACACTGAGACACTGAGACACAGGGACACAGGGACACTGGGACACTGAGACACTGAGACACTTGGACACTGAGACACAGGGACACAGGGACACTAAGACACTAAGACACTGAGACACTTGGACACTGAGACACTGAGACACTGAGACACTGAGACACAGGGACACTGGGACACTGAGACACTGAGACACTTGGACACTAAGAACAGGGACACTGAGACACTGAGACACTTGGACACTGAGACACTGAGACATAGGGACACAGGGACACTGGGACACTGAGACACTGAGACACTTGGACACTGAGACACAGGGACACTGAGACACTGAGACACTTGGACACTGAGACACTGAGACACTTGGACACTGAGACACAGGGACACTGGGACACTGGGACACTGAGACACTGAGACACTTGGACACTGAGACACTGAGACACAGGGACACAGGGACACTGGGACACTGAGACACTTGGACACTGAGACACTGAGACACTGAGACACAGGGACACTAAGACACTAAGACACTGAGACACTTGAACACTGAGACACTGAGACACAGGGACACAGGGACACAGGGACACTGAGACACTGAGACACTTGGACACTGAGACACAGGGACACTGAGACACTGAGACACTGAGACACTTGGACACTGAGACACTGAGACACTTGGACACTGAGACACAGGGACACTGAGACACTTGGACACTTGGACACTGAGACACTGAGACACTTGGACACAGGGACACTGAGACACTTGGACACTGAGACACTGAGACACTGAGACACAGGGACACAGGGACACTGGGACACTGAGACACTGAGACACTTGGACACTGAGACACTGAGACACTGAGAGACAGGGACACTGGGACACTGGGACACTGAGACACTGAGACACTTGGACACTGAGACACAGGGACACTGAGACACTTGGACACTGAGACACTGAGACACTTGGACACGGAGACACAGGGACACTGGGACACTGGGACACTGAGACACTTGGACACTGAGACACTGAGACACTGAGACACAGGGACACAGGGACACTGAGACACTGAGACACTTGGACACTGAGACACTGAGACACTGAGACACAGGGACACTAAGACACTAAGACACTGAGACACTTGAACACTGAGACACTGAGACACAGGGACACAGGGACACTGAGACACTGAGACACTTGGACACTGAGACACAGGGACACTGAGACACTGAGACACTGAGACACTTGGACACTGAGACACTGAGACACTTGGACACTGAGACACAGGGACACTGAGACACTTGGACACTTGGACACTGAGACACTGAGACACTTGGACACAGGGACACTGAGACACTTGGACACTGAGACACTGAGACACTGAGACACAGGGACACAGGGACACTGGGACACTGAGACACTGAGACACAGGGACACTGGGACACTGGGACACTGAGACACTGAGACACTTGGACACTGAGACACAGGGACACTGAGACACTTGGACACTGAGACACTGAGACACTTGGACACTGAGACACTGAGACACTGAGACACAGGGACACTGGGACACTGGGACACTGAGACACTGAGACACTTGGACACTGAGACACAGGGACACTGAGACACTTGGACACTGAGACACTGAGACACTTGGACACTGAGACACAGGGACACTGGGACACTGGGACACTGAGACACTTGGACACTGAGACACTGAGACACTGAGACACAGGGACACTGGGACACTGAGACACTGAGACACTGAGACACTTGGACACAGGGACACAGGGACACTAAGACACTGAGACACTTGGACACTGAGACACTTGGACACTGAGACACTGAGACACTGAGACACTTGGACACTGAGACACTGAGACACTGAGACACAGGGACACTGGGACACTGAGACACTGAGACACTGAGACACTTGGACACAGGGACACAGGGACACTAAGACACTGAGACACTTGGACACTGAGACACTTGGACACTGAGACACTGAGACACAGGGACACAGGGACACAGGGACTCTAAGACACTAAGACACTGAGACACTTGGACACTGAGACACTGAGACACAGGGACACTGGGACACTGGGACACTGAGACACTTGGACACTGAGACACTGAGACACTGAGACACAGGGACACAGGGACACTGAGACACTGAGACACTTGGACACTGAGACACAGGGACACAGGGACACTAAGACACTGAGACACTTGGACACTGAGACACTTGGACACTGAGACACTGAGACACTGAGACACCGGGACACTGGGACACTGAGACACTGAGACACTTGGACACTGAGACACAGGGACACAGGGACACTAAGACACTAAGACACTGAGACACTTGGACACTGAGACACTGAGACACTGAGACACTGAGACACAGGGACACTGAGACACTTGGACACTTGGACACTGAGACACTGAGACACTTGGACACAGGGACACTGAGACACTTGGACACTGAGACACTGAGACACTGAGACACAGGGACACAGGGACACTGGGACACTGAGACACTGAGACACTTGGACACTGAGACACTGAGACACTGAGACACTGGGACACTGGGACACTGAGACACTGAGACACTTGGACACTGAGACACAGGGACACTGAGACACTTGGACACTGAGACACTGAGACACTTGGACACTGAGACACAGGGACACTGGGACACTGGGACACTGAGACACTTGGACACTGAGACACTGAGACACTGAGACACAGGGACACAGGGACACTGGGACACTGAGACACTGAGACACTTGGACACTGAGACACTGAGACACTGAGACACTGGGACACTGGGACACTGAGACACTGAGACACTTGGACACTGAGACACTGAGACACTGAGACACAGGGACACTGAGACACTTGGACACTTGGACACTGAGACACTGAGACACTTGGACACAGGGACACTGAGACACTTGGACACTGAGACACTGAGACACTGAGACACAGGGACACAGGGACACTGGGACACTGAGACACTGAGACACTTGGACACTGAGACACTGAGACACTGAGACACTGGGACACTGGGACACTGAGACACTGAGACACTTGGACACTGAGACACAGGGACACTGAGACACTTGGACACTGAGACACTGAGACACTTGGACACTGAGACACAGGGACACTGGGACACTGGGACACTGAGACACTTGGACACTGAGACACTGAGACACTGAGACACTGAGACACAGGGACACAGGGACACTGAGACACTGAGACACTTGGACACTGAGACACTGAGACACTGAGACACAGGGACACTAAGACACTAAGACACTGAGACACTTGAACACTGAGACACTGAGACACAGGGACACAGGGACACTGAGACACTGAGACACTTGGACACTGAGACACAGGGACACTGAGACACTGAGACACTGAGACACTTGGACACTGAGACACTGAGACACTTGGACACTGAGACACAGGGACACTGAGACACTTGGACACTTGGACACTGAGACACTGAGACACTTGGACACAGGGACACTGAGACACTTGGACACTGAGACACTGAGACACTGAGACACAGGGACACAGGGACACTGGGACACTGAGACACTGAGACACAGGGACACTGGGACACTGGGACACTGAGACACTGAGACACTTGGACACTGAGACACAGGGACACTGAGACACTTGGACACTGAGACACTGAGACACTTGGACACTGAGACACTGAGACACTGAGACACAGGGACACTGGGACACTGGGACACTGAGACACTGAGACACTTGGACACTGAGACACAGGGACACTGAGACACTTGGACACTGAGACACTGAGACACTTGGACACTGAGACACAGGGACACTGGGACACTGGGACACTGAGACACTTGGACACTGAGACACTGAGACACTGAGACACAGGGACACTGGGACACTGAGACACTGAGACACTGAGACACTTGGACACAGGGACACAGGGACACTAAGACACTGAGACACTTGGACACTGAGACACTTGGACACTGAGACACTGAGACACTGAGACACTTGGACACTGAGACACTGAGACACTGAGACACAGGGACACTGGGACACTGAGACACTGAGACACTGAGACACTTGGACACAGGGACACAGGGACACTAAGACACTGAGACACTTGGACACTGAGACACTTGGACACTGAGACACTGAGACACAGGGACACAGGGACACAGGGACTCTATGACACTAAGACACTGAGACACTTGGACACTGAGACACTGAGACACAGGGACACTGGGACACTGGGACACTGAGACACTTGGACACTGAGACACTGAGACACTGAGACACAGGGACACAGGGACACTGAGACACTGAGACACTTGGACACTGAGACACAGGGACACAGGGACACTAAGACACTGAGACACTTGGACACTGAGACACTTGGACACTGAGACACTGAGACACTGAGACACAGGGACACAGGGACACTGGGACACTGAGACACTGAGACACTTGGACACTGAGACACAGGGACACAGGGACACTAAGACACTAAGACACTGAGACACTTGGACACTGAGACACTGAGACACTGAGACACTGAGACACAGGGACACTGGGACACTGAGACACTGAGACACTTGGACACTATGAACAGGGACACTGAGACACTGAGACACTTGGACACTGAGACACTGAGACATAGGGACACAGGGACACTGGGACACTGAGACACTGAGACACTTGGACACTGAGACACAGGGACACTGAGACACTGAGACACTTGGACACTGAGACACTGAGACACTTGGACACTGAGACACAGGGACACTGGGACACTGGGACACTGAGACACTGAGACACTTGGACACTGAGACACTGAGACACAGGGACACAGGGACACTGGGACACTGAGACACTTGGACACTGAGACACTGAGACACTGGGACACTGAGACACTGAGACACTTGGACACTGAGACACTGAGACACAGGGACACAGGGACACTGAGACACTGAGACACTTGGACACTGAGACACAGGGACACTGAGACACTGAGACACTGAGACACTTGGACACTGAGACACTGAGACACTTGGACACTAAGACACAGGGACACTGAGACACTTGGACACTTGGACACTGAGACACTGAGACACTTGGACACAGGGACACTGAGACACTTGGACACTGAGACACTGAGACACTGAGACACTGAGACACAGGGACACAGGGACACTGGGACACTGAGACACTGAGACACTTGGACACTGAGACACTGAGACACTGAGACACAGGGACACTGGGACACTGGGACACTGAGACACTGAGACACTTGGACACTGAGACACAGGGACACTGAGACACTTGGACACTGAGACACTGAGACACTTGGACACTGAGACACAGGGACACTGGGACACTGGGACACTGAGACACTTGGACACTGAGACACTGAGACACTGAGACACAGGGACACAGGGACACTGAGACACTGAGACACTTGGACACTGAGACACTGAGACACAGGGACACTAAGACACTAAGACACTGAGACACTTGAACACTGAGACACTGAGACACAGGGACACAGGGACACTGAGACACTGAGACACTTGGACACTGAGACACAGGGACACTGAGACACTGAGACACTGAGACACTTGGACACTGAGACACTGAGACACTTGGACACTGAGACACAGGGACACTGAGACACTTGGACACTTGGACACTGAGACACTGAGACACTTGGACACAGGGACACTGAGACACTTGGACACTGAGACACTGAGACACTGAGACACAGGGACACAGGGACACTGGGACACTGAGACACTGAGACACAGGGACACTGGGACACTGGGACACTGAGACACTGAGACACTTGGACACTGAGACACAGGGACACTGAGACACTTGGACACTGAGACACTGAGACACTTGGACACTGAGACACTGAGACACTGAGACACAGGGACACTGGGACACTGGGACACTGAGACACTGAGACACTTGGACACTGAGACACAGGGACACTGAGACACTTGGACACTGAGACACTGAGACACTTGGACACTGAGACACAGGGACACTGGGACACTGGGACACTGAGACACTTGGACACTGAGACACTGAGACACTGAGACACAGGGACACTGGGACACTGAGACACTGAGACACTGAGACACTTGGACACAGGGACACAGGGACACTGAGACACTTGGACACTGAGACACTTGGACACTGAGACACTGAGACACTGAGACACTTGGACACTGAGACACTGAGACACTGAGACACAGGGACACTGGGACACTGAGACACTGAGACACTGAGACACTTGGACACAGGGACACAGGGACACTAAGACACTGAGACACTTGGACACTGAGACACTTGGACACTGAGACACTGAGACACAGGGACACAGGGACACAGGGACTCTAAGACACTAAGACACTGAGACACTTGGACACTGAGACACTGAGACACAGGGACACTGGGACACTGGGACACTGAGACACTTGGACACTGAGACACTGAGACACTGAGACACAGGGACACAGGGACACTGAGACACTGAGACACTTGGACACTGAGACACAGGGACACAGGGACACTAAGACACTGAGACACTTGGACACTGAGACACTTGGACACTGAGACACTGAGACACTGAGACACAGGGACACAGGGACACTGGGACACTGAGACACTGAGACACTTGGACACTGAGACACAGGGACACAGGGACACTAAGACACTAAGACACTGAGACACTTGGACACTGAGACACTGAGACACTGAGACACTGAGACACAGGGACACTGAGACACTTGGACACTTGGACACTGAGACACTGAGACACTTGGACACAGGGACACTGAGACACTTGGACACTGAGACACTGAGACACTGAGACACAGGGACACTGGGACACTGAGACACTGAGACACTTGGACACTGAGACACTGAGACACTGAGACACTGGGACACTGGGACACTGAGACACTGAGACACTTGGACACTGAGACACAGGGACACTGAGACACTTGGACACTGAGACACTGAGACACTTGGACACTGAGACACAGCGACACTGGGACACTGGGACACTGAGACACTTGGACACTGAGACACTGAGACACTGAGACACAGGGACACAGGGACACTGAGACACTGAGACACTTGGACACTGAGACACTGAGACACTGAGACAGAGGGACACTAAGACACTAAGACACTGAGACACTTGAACACTGAGACACTGAGACACAGGGACACAGGGACACTGAGACACTGAGACACTTGGACACTGAGACACAGGGACACTGAGACACTGAGACACTGAGACACTTGGACACTGAGACACTGAGACACTTGGACACTGAGACACAGGGACACTGAGACACTTGGACACTTGGACACTGAGACACTTGGACACTTGGACACAGGGACACTGAGACACTTGGACACTGAGACACTGAGACACTGAGACACTGAGACACAGGGACACTGGGACACTGGGACACTGAGACACTGAGACACTTGGACACTGAGACACAGGGACACTGAGACACTTGGACACTGAGACACTGAGACACTTGGACACTGAGACACAGGGACACTGGGACACTGGGACACTGAGACACTTGGACACTGAGACACTGAGACACTGAGACACAGGGACACTGGGACACTGAGACACTGAGACACTGAGACACTTGGACACAGGGACACAGGGACACTAAGACACTGAGACACTTGGACACTGAGACACTTGGACACTGAGACACTGAGACACTGAGACACTTGGACACTGAGACACTGAGACACTGAGACACAGGGACACTGGGACACTGAGACACTGAGACACTGAGACACTTGGACACAGGGACACAGGGACACTAAGACACTGAGACACTTGGACACTGAGACACTTGGACACTGAGACACTGAGACACAGGGACACAGGGACACAGGGACTCTAAGACACTAAGACACTGAGACACTTGGACACTGAGACACTGAGACACAGGGACACTGGGACACTGGGACACTGAGACACTTGGACACTGAGACACTTGGACACTGAGACACAGGGACACAGGGACACTAAGACACTGAGACACTTGGACACTGAGACACTTGGACACTGAGACACTGAGACACTGAGACACAGGGACACAGGGATACTGGGACACTGAGACACTGAGACACTTGGACACTGAGACACAGGGACACAGGGACACTAAGACACTAAGACACTGAGACACTTGGACACTGAGACACTGAGACACTGAGACACTGAGACACAGGGACACTGGGACACTGAGACACTGAGACACTTGGACACTAAGAACAGGGACACTGAGACACTGAGACACTTGGACACTGAGACACTGAGACATAGGGACACAGGGACACTGGGACACTGAGACACTGAGACACTTGGACACTGAGACACAGGGACACTGAGACACTGAGACACTTGGACACTGAGACACTGAGACACTTGGACACTGAGACACAGGGACACTGGGACACTGGGACACTGAGACACTGAGACACTTGGACACTGAGACACTGAGACACTGAGACACAGGGACACAGGGACACTGAGACACTGAGACACTTGGACACTGAGACACTGAGACACTTGGACACTGAGACACTGAGACACTTGGACACTGAGACATAGGGACACTGAGACACTGAGACACTTGGACACTGAGACACTGAGACACTTGGACACTGAGACACTGGGACACTGAGACACTTGGACACTGAGACACAGGGACACTGAGACACTGAGACACTTGGACACTGAGACACTGAGACACTTGGACACTGAGACACAGGGACACTGGGACACTGGGACACTGAGACACTGAGACACTTGGACACTGAGACACAGGGACACTGAGACACTGAGACACTTGGACACTGAGACACTGAGACACTTGGACACTGAGACACAGGGACACTGAGACACTGAGACACTTGGACACTGAGACACTGAGACACTTGGACACTGAGACACAGGGACACTGAGACACTGAGACACTTGGACACTGAGACACTGAGACACTTGGACACTGAGACACTGGGACACTGAGACACTTGGACACTGAGACACAGGGACACTGAGACACTGAGACACTTGGACACTGAGACACTGAGACACTTGGACACTGAGACACTGAGACACAGGGACACTGGGACACTGAGACACTGAGACACTTGGACCCTGAGACACTTGGACACTGAGACACTGAGACACTTGGACCCTGAGACACTTGGACACTGAGACACTGAGACACTGAGACACTTGGACACTGAAACACTGAGACACTTGGACACTGAGACACAGGGACACTGGGACACTGAGACACTTGGACACTGAGACACTGAGACACTTGGACACTGAGACACAGGGACACTGAGACACTGAGACACTTGGACACTGAGACACTGAGACACTTGGACACTGAGACACAGGGACACTGGGACACTGAGACACAGGGACACTGAGACACTGAGACACTTGGACACTGAGACACTTGGACACTGAGACACTGAGACACTGAGACACTTGGACACTGAGACACTGGGACACTGGGACACTGAGACACTGAGACACTAGGACACTGAGACACTGAGACACTTGGACACTGAGACACAGGGACACTGGGACACTGAGACACAGGGACACTGAGACACAGGGACACTGGGACACTGAGACACAGGGACACAGGGACACAGGGACACAGGGACGCTGAGACACTGAGACACAGGGACACTGGGACACCGAGACACCGAGACACCGAGACACCGCGACACCGGGACACCGAGACACTGTGACACTGTGACACTGTGACACAGGGACACTGAGACACTGAGACACTAGGACACTGAGACACTGAGACAATGAGACACAGGGACACAGGGACACTGGGACACTGAGAACTTGGACACTGAGACACTGAGACACTGAGACACAGGGACACTGGGACACTGAGACACTGAGACACTTGGACACTGAGACACTGAGACACTTGGACACTGAGACACTGAGACACTGAGACACTGGGACACTGAGACACTGAGACACTTGGACACTGAGACACTGAGACACAGGGACACTGGGACACTGAGACACTGAGACACTTGGACACTGAGACACTGAGACACTTGAACACTGAGACACTGAGACACTGAGACACTTGGACACTGAGACACAGGGACACTTGGACACTGAGACACTGAGACACTGAGACACTTGGACACTGAGACACAGGGACACTGGGACACTGAGACACTGAGACACTTGGTCACTGAGACACTGAGACACTTGGACACTGAGACACTGAGACACTGAGACACTTGGATACTGAGACACAGGGACACTGGGACACTGAGACACTTGGACACTGACACACAGGGACACTGGGACACTTGGACACTGAGACACTGAGACACTGAGACACAGGGACACAGGGACACTGGGACACTGAGACACTGAGACACTTGGACACTGAGACACAGGGACACTGAGACACTGAGACACTTGGACACTGAGACACTGAGACACTTGGACACTGAGACACAGGGACACTGAGACACTTGGACATTGAGACACTGAGACACTGAGACACAGGGACACAGGGACACTGGGACACTGAGACACTGAGACACTTGGACACTGAGACACAGGGACACTGGGACACTGGGACACTGGGACACTGAGACACTTGGACACTGAGACACTGAGACACTGAGACACAGGGACACAGGGACACTGGGACACTGAGACACTGAGACACTGAGACACTTGGACACTGAGACACTTGGACACTGAGACACAGGGACACTGGGACACTGGGACACTGAGACACTGAGACACTTGGACACTGAGACACTGAGACACTGAGACACAGGGACACTGAGACACAGGGACACTGAGACACTGAGACACTTGGACACTGAGACACTGAGACACTTGGACACTGAGACACAGGGACACTGGGACACTGGGACACTGAGACACTTGGACACTGAGACACTGAGACACTGAGACACAGGGACACTGAGACACTGAGACACAGGGACACTGAGATACAGGGACACTGAGACACTGAGACACTTGGACACTGAGACACTGAGACACTTGGACACTGAGACACAGGGACACTGGGACACTGGGACACTGAGACACTTGGACACTGAGACACTGAGACACTGAGACACTGAGACACAGGGACACTGAGACACTGAGACACTTGGACACTGAGACACATAGACACTGAGACACTGAGACACTTGGACACTGAGACACTGAGACACTTGGACACTGGGACACTGGGACACTGAGACACTGAGACACTTGGACACTGAGACACTGAGACACTTGGACACTGAGACACTGGGACACTGAGACACTTGGACACTGAGACACAGGGACACTGAGACACTGAGACACTTGGACACTGAGACACTGAGACACTTGGACACTGAGACACAGGGACACTGGGACACTGGGACACTGAGACACTGAGACACTTGGACACTGAGACACTGAGACACAGGGACACTGAGACACTGAGACACTTGGACACTGAGACACATAGACACTGAGACACTGAGACACTTGGACACTGAGACACTGAGACACTTGGACACTGAGACACTGGGACACTGAGACACTGAGACACTTGGACACTGAGACACTGAGACACTTGGACACTGAGACACTGGGACACTGAGACACTTGGACACTGAGACACAGGGACACTGAGACACTGAGACACTTGGACACTGAGACACTGAGACACTTGGACACTGAGACACTGAGACACAGGGACACTGAGACACTGAGACACTTGGACACTGAGACACATAGACACTGAGACACTGAGACACTTGGACACTGAGACACTGAGACACTTGGACACTGAGACACTGGGACACTGAGACACTTGGACACTGAGACACTGAGACACTTGGACACTGAGACACTGAGACACTTGGACACTGAGACACAGGGACACTGGGACACTGGGACACTGAGACACTGAGACACTTGGACACTGAGACACAGGGACACTGAGACACTGAGACTCTTGGACACTGAGACACTGAGACACTTGGACACTGAGACACAGGGACACTGGGACACTGGGACACTGAGACACTGAGACACTTGGACACTGAGACACTGAGACACAGGGACACAGGGACACTGAGACACTGAGACACTTGGACACTGAGACACAGGGACACTGAGACACTGAGACACTTGGACACTGAGACACTGAGACACTTGGACACTGAGACACTGGGACACTGGGACACTGAGACACTTGGACACTGAGACACTTGGACACTGAGACACTGAGACACAGGGACACTGAGACACTGAGACACTTGGACACTGAGACACATAGACACTGAGACACTGAGACACTTGGACACTGAGACACTGAGACACTTGGACACTGAGACACTGGGACACTGAGACATTGAGACACTTGGACACTGAGACACTGAGACACTTGGACACTGAGACACTGGGACACTGAGACACTTGGACACTGAGACACAGGGACACTGAGACACTGAGACACTTGGACACTGAGACACTGAGACACTTGGACACTGAGACACAGGGACACTGGGACACTGGGACACTGAGACACTGAGACACTTGGACACTGAGACACAGGGACACTGAGACACTGAGACACTTGGACACTGAGACACTGAGACACTTGGACACTGAGACACAGGGACACTGGGACACTGGGACACTGAGACACTGAGACACTTGGACACTGAGACACTGAGACACTGAGACACAGGGACACAGGGACACTGAGACACTGAGACACTTGGACACTGAGACACAGGGACACTGAGACACTGAGACACTTGGACACTGAGACACTGAGACACTTGGACACTGAGACACTGGGACACTGGGACACTGAGACACTTGGACACTGAGACACTGAGACACTTGGACACTGACACACAGGGACACAGGGACACTGAGACATGAGACACTTGGACACTGAGACACTGAGACACTTGGACACTGAGACACAGGGACACTGGGACACTGGGACACTGAGACACTGAGACACTTGGACACTGAGACACTGAGACACTGAGACACAGGGACACTGAGACACAGGGACACTGAGACACTGAGACACTTGGACACTGAGACACTGAGACACTTGGACACTGAGACACAGGGACACTGGGACACTGGGACACTGAGACACTGAGACACTTGGACACTGAGACACTGAGACACTGAGACACAGGGACACTGAGACACTGAGACACTTGGACACTGAGACACATAGACACTGAGACACTGAGACACTTGGACACTGAGACACTGAGACACTTGGACACTGAGACACTGGGACACTGGGACACTGAGACACTTGGACACTGAGACACTGAGACACATGGACACTGAGACACAGGGACACAGGGACACTGAGACATGAGACACTTGGACACTGAGACACAGGGACACTGAGACACTGAGACACTTGGACACTGAGACACTGAGACACTTGGACACTGAGACACAGGGACACTGGGACACTGGGACACTGAGATACTGAGACACTTGGACACTGAGACACTGAGACACTTGGACACTGAGACACAGGGACACTGGGACACTGAGACACAGGGACACTGAGACACAGGGACACTGAGACACAGGGACACAGGGACACAGGGACACTGAGACACTGAGACACAGGGACACTGGGACACCGAGACACCGGGAGACCGAGACACCGAGACACCGCGACACCGGGACACCGAGACACTGTGACACTGTGACACTGTGACACAGGGACACTGAGACACTGAGACACGGGGACACTGAGACACTGAGACACAGGGACACAGGGACACTAGGACACTGAGACACTGAGACACTTGGACACTGAGGCACTGAGACACAGGGACACAGGGACACTGAGACACTTGGACACTGAGACACTGAGACACTGAGACACAGGGACACAGGGACACTGGGACATTGAGACACTGAGACACTTGGACACTGAGACACTTGGACACTGAGACACTGAGACACTGAGACACAGGGACACAGAGACACAGGGACACTGAGAAAATGAGACACAGGGACACTGGGACACCGAGACACCGGGACACTGGGACACTGGGACACTGAGACACTTGGACACTGAGACACTGAGGCACTGAGACACAGGGACACAGGGACACTGGGACACTGAGACACTGAGACACTGAGACACTTGGACACTGAGACACAGGGACACTGGGACACTGGGACACTGGGACACTGAGACACTTGGACACTGAGACACTGAGACACTGAGACACAGGGACACAGGGACACTGGGACACTGAGACACTGAGACACTGAGACACTTGGACACTGAGACACTTGGACACTGAGACACAGGGACACTGGGACACTGGGACACTGAGACACTGAGACACTTGGACACTGAGACACTGAGACACTGAGACACAGGGACACTGAGACACAGGGACACTGAGACACTGAGACACTTGGACACTGAGACACTGAGACACTTGGACACTGAGACACAGGGACACTGGGACACTGGGACACTGAGACACTTGGACACTGAGACACTGAGACACTGAGACACAGGGACACTGAGACACTGAGACACAGGGACACTGAGACACAGGGACACTGAGACACTGAGACACTTGGACACTGAGACACTGAGACACTTGGACACTGAGACACAGGGACACTGGGACACTGGGACACTGAGACACTTGGACACTGAGACACTGAGACACTGAGACACTGAGACACAGGGACACTGAGACACTGAGACACTTGGACACTGAGACACATAGACACTGAGACACTGAGACACTTGGACACTGAGACACTGAGACACTTGGACACTGAGACACTGGGACACTGAGACACTGAGACACTTGGACACTGAGACACTGAGACACTTGGACACTGAGACACTGGGACACTGAGACACTTGGACACTGAGACACAGGGACACTGAGACACTGAGACACTTGGACACTGAGACACTGAGACACTTGGACACTGAGACACAGGGACACTGGGACACTGGGACACTGAGACACTGAGACACTTGGACACTGAGACACTGAGACACAGGGACACTGAGACACTGAGACACTTGGACACTGAGACACATAGACACTGAGACACTGAGACACTTGGACACTGAGACACTGAGACACTTGGACACTGAGACACTGGGACACTGAGACACTGAGACACTTGGACACTGAGACACTGAGACACTTGGACACTGAGACACTGGGACACTGAGACACTTGGACACTGAGACACAGGGACACTGAGACACTGAGGCACTTGGACACTGAGACACTGAGACACTTGGACACTGAGACACTGAGACACAGGGACACTGAGACACTGAGACACTTGGACACTGAGACACATAGACACTGAGACACTGAGACACTTGGACACTGAGACACTGAGACACTTGGACACTGAGACACTGGGACACTGAGACACTTGGACACTGAGACACTGAGACACTTGGACACTGAGACACTGAGACACTTGGACACTGAGACACAGGGACACTGGGACACTGGGACACTGAGACACTGAGACACTTGGACACTGAGACACAGGGACACTGAGACACTGAGACTCTTGGACACTGAGACACTGAGACACTTGGACACTGAGACACAGGGACACTGGGACACTGGGACACTGAGACACTGAGACACTTGGACACTGAGACACTGAGACACAGGGACACAGGGACACTGAGACACTGAGACACTTGGACACTGAGACACAGGGACACTGAGACACTGAGACACTTGGACACTGAGACACTGAGACACTTGGACACTGAGACACTGGGACACTGGGACACTGAGACACTTGGACACTGAGACACTTGGACACTGAGACACTGAGACACTTGGACACTGAGACACTGGGACACTGAGACATTGAGACACTTGGACACTGAGACACTGAGACACTTGGACACTGAGACACTGGGACACTGAGACACTTGGACACTGAGACACAGGGACACTGAGACACTGAGACACTTGGACACTGAGACACTGAGACACTTGGACACTGAGACACAGGGACACTGGGACACTGGGACACTGAGACACTGAGACACTTGGACACTGAGACACAGGGACACTGAGACACTGAGACACTTGGACACTGAGACACTGAGACACTTGGACACTGAGACACAGGGACACTGGGACACTGGGACACTGAGACACTGAGACACTTGGACACTGAGACACTGAGACACTGAGACACAGGGACACAGGGACACTGAGACACTGAGACACTTGGACACTGAGACACAGGGACACTGAGACACTGAGACACTTGGACACTGAGACACTGAGACACTTGGACACTGAGACACTGGGACACTGGGACACTGAGACACTTGGACACTGAGACACTGAGACACTTGGACACTGACACACAGGGACACAGGGACACTGAGACATGAGACACTTGGACACTGAGACACTGAGACACTTGGACACTGAGACACAGGGACACTGGGACACTGGGACACTGAGACACTGAGACACTTGGACACTGAGACACTGAGACACTGAGACACAGGGACACTGAGACACAGGGACACTGAGACACTGAGACACTTGGACACTGAGACACTGAGACACTTGGACACTGAGACACAGGGACACTGGGACACTGGGACACTGAGACACTGAGACACTTGGACACTGAGACACTGAGACACTGAGACACAGGGACACTGAGACACTGAGACACTTGGACACTGAGACACATAGACACTGAGACACTGAGACACTTGGACACTGAGACACTGAGACACTTGGACACTGAGACACTGGGACACTGGGACACTGAGACACTTGGACACTGAGACACTGAGACACATGGACACTGAGACACAGGGACACAGGGACACTGAGACATGAGACACTTGGACACTGAGACACAGGGACACTGAGACACTGAGACACTTGGACACTGAGACACTGAGACACTTGGACACTGAGACACAGGGACACTGGGACACTGGGACACTGAGATACTGAGACACTTGGACACTGAGACACTGAGACACTTGGACACTGAGACACAGGGACACTGGGACACTGAGACACAGGGACACTGAGACACAGGGACACTGAGACACAGGGACACAGGGACACAGGGACACTGAGACACTGAGACACAGGGACACTGGGACACCGAGACACCGGGAGACCGAGACACCGAGACACCGCGACACCGGGACACCGAGACACTGTGACACTGTGACACTGTGACACAGGGACACTGAGACACTGAGACACTGGGACACTGAGACACTGAGACACAGGGACACAGGGACACTAGGACACTGAGACACTGAGACACTTGGACACTGAGGCACTGAGACACAGGGACACAGGGACACTGAGACACTTGGACACTGAGACACTGAGACACTGAGACACAGGGACACAGGGACACTGGGACATTGAGACACTGAGACACTTGGACACTGAGACACTTGGACACTGAGACACTGAGACACTGAGACACAGGGACACAGAGACACAGGGACACTGAGAAAATGAGACACAGGGACACTGGGACACCGAGACACCGGGACACTGGGACACTGGGACACTGAGACACTTGGACACTGAGACACTGAGGCACTGAGACACAGGGACACAGGGACACTGGGACACTGAGACACTGAGACACTGAGACACTTGGACACTGAGACACAGGGACACTGGGACACTGGGACACTGAGATACTGAGACACTTGGACACTGAGACACTGAGACACTTGGACACTGAGACACAGGGACACTGGGACACTGAGACACAGGGACACTGAGACACAGGGACACTGAGACACAGGGACACAGGGACACAGGGACACTGAGACACTGAGACACAGGGACACTGGGACACCGAGACACCGGGAGACCGAGACACCGAGACACCGCGACACCGGGACACCGAGACACTGTGACACTGTGACACTGTGACACAGGGACACTGAGACACTGAGACACTGGGACACTGAGACACTGAGACACAGGGACACAGGGACACTAGGACACTGAGACACTGAGACACTTGGACACTGAGGCACTGAGACACAGGGACACAGGGACACTGAGAACTTGGACACTGAGACACTGAGACACTGAGACACAGGGACACTGGGACACTGAGACACTGAGACACTTGGACACTGAGACACTGAGACACTTGGACACTGAGACACTGAGACACTGAGACACTGGGACACTGAGACACTGAGACACTTGGACACTGAGACACTGAGACACAGGGACACTGGGACACTGAGACACTGAGACACTTGGACACTGAGACACTGAGACACTTGAACACTGAGACACTGAGACACTGAGACACTTGGACACTGAGACACAGGGACACTTGGACACTGAGACACTGAGACACTGAGACACTTGGACACTGAGACACAGGGACACTGGGACACTGAGACACTGAGACACTTGGTCACTGAGACACTGAGACACTTGGACACTGAGACACTGAGACACTGAGACACTTGGACACTGAGACACAGGGACACTGGGACACTGAGACACTTGGACACTGACACACAGGGACACTGGGACACTTGGACACTGAGACACTGAGACACTGAGACACAGGGACACAGGGACACTGGGACACTGAGACACTGAGACACTTGGACACTGAGACACAGGGACACTGAGACACTGAGACACTTGGACACTGAGACACTGAGACACTTGGACACTGAGACACAGGGACACTGAGACACTTGGACATTGAGACACTGAGACACTGAGACACAGGGACACAGGGACACTGGGACACTGAGACACTGAGACACTTGGACACTGAGACACAGGGACACTGGGACACTGGGACACTGGGACACTGAGACACTTGGACACTGAGACACTGAGACACTGAGACACAGGGACACAGGGACACTGGGACACTGAGACACTGAGACACTGAGACACTTGGACACTGAGACACTTGGACACTGAGACACAGGGACACTGGGACACTGGGACACTGAGACACTGAGACACTTGGACACTGAGACACTGAGACACTGAGACACAGGGACACTGAGACACAGGGACACTGAGACACTGAGACACTTGGACACTGAGACACTGAGACACTTGGACACTGAGACACAGGGACACTGGGACACTGGGACACTGAGACACTTGGACACTGAGACACTGAGACACTGAGACACAGGGACACTGAGACACTGAGACACAGGGACACTGAGACACAGGGACACTGAGACACTGAGACACTTGGACACTGAGACACTGAGACACTTGGACACTGAGACACAGGGACACTGGGACACTGGGACACTGAGACACTTGGACACTGAGACACTGAGACACTGAGACACTGAGACACAGGGACACTGAGACACTGAGACACTTGGACACTGAGACACATAGACACTGAGACACTGAGACACTTGGACACTGAGACACTGAGACACTTGGACACTGGGACACTGGGACACTGAGACACTGAGACACTTGGACACTGAGACACTGAGACACTTGGACACTGAGACACTGGGACACTGAGACACTTGGACACTGAGACACAGGGACACTGAGACACTGAGACACTTGGACACTGAGACACTGAGACACTTGGACACTGAGACACAGGGACACTGGGACACTGGGACACTGAGACACTGAGACACTTGGACACTGAGACACTGAGACACAGGGACACTGAGACACTGAGACACTTGGACACTGAGACACATAGACATTGAGACACTGAGACACTTGGACACTGAGACACTGAGACACTTGGACACTGAGACACTGGGACACTGAGACACTGAGACACTTGGACACTGAGACACTGAGACACTTGGACACTGAGACACTGGGACACTGAGACACTTGGACACTGAGACACAGGGACACTGAGACACTGAGACACTTGGACACTGAGACACTGAGACACTTGGACACTGAGACACTGAGACACAGGGACACTGAGACACTGAGACACTTGGACACTGAGACACATAGACACTGAGACACTGAGACACTTGGACACTGAGACACTGAGACACTTGGACACTGAGACACTGGGACACTGAGACACTTGGACACTGAGACACTGAGACACTTGGACACTGAGACACTGAGACACTTGGACACTGAGACACAGGGACACTGGGACACTGGGACACTGAGACACTGAGACACTTGGACACTGAGACACAGGGACACTGAGACACTGAGACTCTTGGACACTGAGACACTGAGACACTTGGACACTGAGACACAGGGACACTGGGACACTGGGACACTGAGACACTGAGACACTTGGACACTGAGACACTGAGACACAGGGACACAGGGACACTGAGACACTGAGACACTTGGACACTGAGACACAGGGACACTGAGACACTGAGACACTTGGACACTGAGACACTGAGACACTTGGACACTGAGACACTGGGACACTGGGACACTGAGACACTTGGACACTGAGACACTTGGACACTGAGACACTGAGACACAGGGACACTGAGACACTGAGACACTTGGACACTGAGACACATAGACACTGAGACACTGAGACACTTGGACACTGAGACACTGAGACACTTGGACACTGAGACACTGGGACACTGAGACATTGAGACACTTGGACACTGAGACACTGAGACACTTGGACACTGAGACACTGGGACACTGAGACACTTGGACACTGAGACACAGGGACACTGAGACACTGAGACACTTGGACACTGAGACACTGAGACACTTGGACACTGAGACACAGGGACACTGGGACACTGGGACACTGAGACACTGAGACACTTGGACACTGAGACACAGGGACACTGAGACACTGAGACACTTGGACACTGAGACACTGAGACACTTGGACACTGAGACACAGGGACACTGGGACACTGGGACACTGAGACACTGAGACACTGAGACACTGAGACACTGAGACACAGGGACACAGGGACACTGAGACACTGAGACACTTGGACACTGAGACACAGGGACACTGAGACACTGAGACACTTGGACACTGAGACACTGAGACACTTGGACACTGAGACACTGGGACACTGGGACACTGAGACACTTGGACACTGAGACACTGAGACACTTGGACACTGACACACAGGGACACAGGGACACTGAGACATGAGACACTTGGACACTGAGACACTGAGACACTTGGACACTGAGACACAGGGACACTGGGACACTGGGACACTGAGACACTGAGACACTTGGACACTGAGACACTGAGACACTGAGACACAGGGACACTGAGACACAGGGACACTGAGACACTGAGACACTTGGACACTGAGACACTGAGACACTTGGACACTGAGACACAGGGACACTGGGACACTGGGACACTGAGACACTGAGACACTTGGACACTGAGACACTGAGACACTGAGACACAGGGACACTGAGACACTGAGACACTTGGACACTGAGACACATAGACACTGAGACACTGAGACACTTGGACACTGAGACACTGAGACACTTGGACACTGAGACACTGGGACACTGGGACACTGAGACACTTGGACACTGAGACACTGAGACACATGGACACTGAGACACAGGGACACAGGGACACTGAGACATGAGACACTTGGACACTGAGACACAGGGACACTGAGACACTGAGACACTTGGACACTGAGACACTGAGACACTTGGACACTGAGACACAGGGACACTGGGACACTGGGACACTGAGATACTGAGACACTTGGACACTGAGACACTGAGACACTTGGACACTGAGACACAGGGACACTGGGACACTGAGACACAGGGACACTGAGACACAGGGACACTGAGACACAGGGACACAGGGACACAGGGACACTGAGACACTGAGACACAGGGACACTGGGACACCGAGACACCGGGAGACCGAGACACCGAGACACCGCGACACCGGGACACCGAGACACTGTGACACTGTGACACTGTGACACAGGGACACTGAGACACTGAGACACGGGGACACTGAGACACTGAGACACAGGGACACAGGGACACTAGGACACTGAGACACTGAGACACTTGGACACTGAGGCACTGAGACACAGGGACACAGGGACACTGAGACACTTGGACACTGAGACACTGAGACACTGAGACACAGGGACACAGGGACACTGGGACATTGAGACACTGAGACACTTGGACACTGAGACACTTGGACACTGAGACACTGAGACACTGAGACACAGGGACACAGAGACACAGGGACACTGAGAAAATGAGACACAGGGACACTGGGACACCGAGACACCGGGACACTGGGACACTGGGACACTGAGACACTTGGACACTGAGACACTGAGGCACTGAGACACAGGGACACAGGGACACTGGGACACTGAGACACTGAGACACTGAGACACTTGGACACTGAGACACAGGGACACTGGGACACTGGGACACTGGGACACTGAGACACTTGGACACTGAGACACTGAGACACTGAGACACAGGGACACAGGGACACTGGGACACTGAGACACTGAGACACTGAGACACTTGGACACTGAGACACTTGGACACTGAGACACAGGGACACTGGGACACTGGGACACTGAGACACTGAGACACTTGGACACTGAGACACTGAGACACTGAGACACAGGGACACTGAGACACAGGGACACTGAGACACTGAGACACTTGGACACTGAGACACTGAGACACTTGGACACTGAGACACAGGGACACTGGGACACTGGGACACTGAGACACTTGGACACTGAGACACTGAGACACTGAGACACAGGGACACTGAGACACTGAGACACAGGGACACTGAGACACAGGGACACTGAGACACTGAGACACTTGGACACTGAGACACTGAGACACTTGGACACTGAGACACAGGGACACTGGGACACTGGGACACTGAGACACTTGGACACTGAGACACTGAGACACTGAGACACTGAGACACAGGGACACTGAGACACTGAGACACTTGGACACTGAGACACATAGACACTGAGACACTGAGACACTTGGACACTGAGACACTGAGACACTTGGACACTGAGACACTGGGACACTGAGACACTGAGACACTTGGACACTGAGACACTGAGACACTTGGACACTGAGACACTGGGACACTGAGACACTTGGACACTGAGACACAGGGACACTGAGACACTGAGACACTTGGACACTGAGACACTGAGACACTTGGACACTGAGACACAGGGACACTGGGACACTGGGACACTGAGACACTGAGACACTTGGACACTGAGACACTGAGACACAGGGACACTGAGACACTGAGACACTTGGACACTGAGACACATAGACACTGAGACACTGAGACACTTGGACACTGAGACACTGAGACACTTGGACACTGAGACACTGGGACACTGAGACACTGAGACACTTGGACACTGAGACACTGAGACACTTGGACACTGAGACACTGGGACACTGAGACACTTGGACACTGAGACACAGGGACACTGAGACACTGAGACACTTGGACACTGAGACACTGAGACACTTGGACACTGAGACACTGAGACACAGGGACACTGAGACACTGAGACACTTGGACACTGAGACACATAGACACTGAGACACTGAGACACTTGGACACTGAGACACTGAGACACTTGGACACTGAGACACTGGGACACTGAGACACTTGGACACTGAGACACTGAGACACTTGGACACTGAGACACTGAGACACTTGGACACTGAGACACAGGGACACTGGGACACTGGGACACTGAGACACTGAGACACTTGGACACTGAGACACAGGGACACTGAGACACTGAGACTCTTGGACACTGAGACACTGAGACACTTGGACACTGAGACACAGGGACACTGGGACACTGGGACACTGAGACACTGAGACACTTGGACACTGAGACACTGAGACACAGGGACACAGGGACACTGAGACACTGAGACACTTGGACACTGAGACACAGGGACACTGAGACACTGAGACACTTGGACACTGAGACACTGAGACACTTGGACACTGAGACACTGGGACACTGGGACACTGAGACACTTGGACACTGAGACACTTGGACACTGAGACACTGAGACACAGGGACACTGAGACACTGAGACACTTGGACACTGAGACACATAGACACTGAGACACTGAGACACTTGGACACTGAGACACTGAGACACTTGGACACTGAGACACTGGGACACTGAGACATTGAGACACTTGGACACTGAGACACTGAGACACTTGGACACTGAGACACTGGGACACTGAGACACTTGGACACTGAGACACAGGGACACTGAGACACTGAGACACTTGGACACTGAGACACTGAGACACTTGGACACTGAGACACAGGGACACTGGGACACTGGGACACTGAGACACTGAGACACTTGGACACTGAGACACAGGGACACTGAGACACTGAGACACTTGGACACTGAGACACTGAGACACTTGGACACTGAGACACAGGGACACTGGGACACTGGGACACTGAGACACTGAGACACTTGGACACTGAGACACTGAGACACTGAGACACAGGGACACAGGGACACTGAGACACTGAGACACTTGGACACTGAGACACAGGGACACTGAGACACTGAGACACTTGGACACTGAGACACTGAGACACTTGGACACTGAGACACTGGGACACTGGGACACTGAGACACTTGGACACTGAGACACTGAGACACTTGGACACTGACACACAGGGACACAGGGACACTGAGACATGAGACACTTGGACACTGAGACACTGAGACACTTGGACACTGAGACACAGGGACACTGGGACACTGGGACACTGAGACACTGAGACACTTGGACACTGAGACACTGAGACACTGAGACACAGGGACACTGAGACACAGGGACACTGAGACACTGAGACACTTGGACACTGAGACACTGAGACACTTGGACACTGAGACACAGGGACACTGGGACACTGGGACACTGAGACACTGAGACACTTGGACACTGAGACACTGAGACACTGAGACACAGGGACACTGAGACACTGAGACACTTGGACACTGAGACACATAGACACTGAGACACTGAGACACTTGGACACTGAGACACTGAGACACTTGGACACTGAGACACTGGGACACTGGGACACTGAGACACTTGGACACTGAGACACTGAGACACATGGACACTGAGACACAGGGACACAGGGACACTGAGACATGAGACACTTGGACACTGAGACACAGGGACACTGAGACACTGAGACACTTGGACACTGAGACACTGAGACACTTGGACACTGAGACACAGGGACACTGGGACACTGGGACACTGAGATACTGAGACACTTGGACACTGAGACACTGAGACACTTGGACACTGAGACACAGGGACACTGGGACACTGAGACACAGGACACTGAGACACAGGGACACTGAGACACAGGGACACAGGGACACAGGGACACTGAGACACTGAGACACAGGGACACTGGGACACCGAGACACCGGGAGACCGAGACACCGAGACACCGCGACACCGGGACACCGAGACACTGTGACACTGTGACACTGTGACACAGGGACACTGAGACACTGAGACACTGGGACACTGAGACACTGAGACACAGGGACACAGGGACACTAGGACACTGAGACACTGAGACACTTGGACACTGAGGCACTGAGAC